>NW_023658361.1:0-5000 GCF_015228065.2 Penaeus monodon
GGGGAAAAAAATAATAAAATATATTTATATATTAAAAATTAAAAAATTAATTTTATATAAATAAATTTTATTTTTTTTTTTTCCTTTTTTTTTTTTTAAAGTTTTTTTTTAGAAAAATTTTTTTTTAATATATTAAATCCTTTTTTTAAAAAAAAACTAAAAAATTACTTAATTTTTTTCTCGTAGTATCTCTTTTTTTTTTTATCGTTTGTGTGTCGTCTGTCTCCTCTCTCTCCTCCAATCTATATTTTATATCATAAAATATTAAACTAATAACAAAAATTAAAAATATATTTATAATAATAAATATACAAATATAAATACATAATAAAATATAATTAAAAAAATTTTTTTAAATATAACACACACAATAAGTTATAAAACCACAAAAAAACCCACACCCCCACACACACACAAACACACACACACAAACACACACACACACACACCCACACACACACACATATAAAATTTATATATTTTAATATATTATAATATATTATAATATATTATTTTAAATAAAATATATAAAAATATTTACAAAAATTCCCCAACCCCAAAATGGGTATATAAAGTGATATGATAGAGGATTAAATAATAAATTTAATATATGAAAATATAATTATTATATAATTAAAATTTATATATATAAACAACCACAATACATAGTATACCAAATATATTATATATATGACCTCATATAGAATATCTTTTCTATTCTCTATTGTCTGCTATTTATCTATTATCTATTTCTATCTATCTATCTATCTATCATATATATAATTGTTGGGGTTTGTTGTTGTGGTGTGTTGTGTTGTTGTGTTTTTGAAGTGTGTGTGGGTGTAAAATAATATATAAAATATTAATATAATATATATATTAAATATATATATATATATTTTATTTTGTTGTGGGTGTGTGTGTTTGTTTGTGTGGTGTGTGTGTTTTTGGGGTGTTGTGGTATGGTGTGTGTGTTTGTGATTGGTGTGTTATGGATTTAATTATAAATTTTAAACCCCATACACACCCACAATCACAAAACACAACATACACACACACAACACAACACACCACACACACACCAACACCACACCACACACACACACACTTTTTAATATTATATATATATATAAAAATTTTAAATATTAATATATTATATTATATACACACACACACACATTAAAAACACAACACCACACACCACACACACACCACACACACACAATTATATTAGGTAGAAGATAGTAGATAGAAGATAGATAGATAAATAGACAGACAGATAGCTATAAACATAGATAGATAAATATATATATATAGATGGATACATTATATACATATTATTGGTATACATATTATGTGTGTTGTGTATATTATATTTTATATAAAAATATTTTATTAAATATAATATATATATATATTTTGTTTTATATATTCATCAATCTTCAATCACTTTATATACCTATGTGTGCTTGGAATTTTAGTAAATATGTTTTATTAAAATAAAAATATATATATAAAAATATATATATATTATATATATATTATATTTTTAATATGTGGTGTGTGTTGTGTGGGGGTGTGTGTGGGTGTGTGTGTGTGTGTGGGTGTGTGTGTTGTGGTGTTTTTTGTGTGGGGTTTTTTTAAAATATATAAATGGGGGTGGTTAATATAATATTTATATATATAATATATATATATATTAATATATGTATAAAATAATAGTATGTATAATTAATATAAAATTATATATATATTATTTATATTTTTACGTATATATTATTTATATAAATATGATTGAGGAGAGAGAGAGAGGAAGCAGACACCCAACAGATAGAAAAAGAAAGAGATACATAGTATATATGGGGTTATTTCATATATAAATATGGATAATTTATCAACTTACATATGTATATATATGTGTATATATAAAAAAATAATATACATAATATACAATAATATTCATACACAAAACCTACACACAATACCATTCACAACACAACAACACCCACCCAAACAACACGCAACACCCCAACACACACAACCCAAATTTTTTAATTATAATTATTAATATATATTATATATATAATATATATATTATTATAATATATAAATATATATATATTATGCTCTTTTTTAATCTCGGAATCTTTGTTTATTCAAACCCAAATCAAAGTGAAAAAAAACTAAACACCCACATTATTTACGGTGTAAATTACGGACTGTAATTACTTGTTATTTTTGGTTTATAGTATTTTTTTTCGGTTTTAGTTTGTACATATTTTTTCCCCCTTTTTTTCCGTCGATTTTTTTTTTTTTGTTTTTTTTAAAGTTTTTAAACTTGAACGTTTTCTTGCCTGGGGGGCTCCAAATTTTTCTTTTAATATATAAAAAATATATATATATATATAAAATATATTATAAAAATTATATAAAAAAAATATATATATCCAAATATTGCTAGGGGCAATATAATATATATATTTTAATAATATAATAATATAAATAATAATATATTTTTAATATAATATATATTAATATAATAATTTTATATTTTATATATATTATATTTAGGATTTATATATATTAAAAAAAACATATATTAATTTAACATATATAACAAAACCTAAAAATGTATAAATATGTAAAATTATATACAATATTTATATAATATATATATTTATTATATATATTTTATATATTGGTGGTGTGTGTGGGTGTGTGTGGTGTGTGTGTTTGTGTGTGTGTAGGATTAATCTACACCAAACGAAGCCAAATCAAATAAACAAAAAGAACTAACCTTCCTGCCAAAATAAAACCGAATCTAAATTATCAAAGGGAAACCCTACCCCAACAAAAACCTAACTAAATTCCCTAAACTAACGTAATAAACAGAACATAAAAAAAACATCAAACCCAAAAAAACCTAATCAAACATAACATAACGGGAAAAAATAACCAAACCTTTTTTAAATCTAAACAACCAAAGAAACTAAACCTAACCAAAACCAAACAAACCAACCTAACAATTTAAATAAAACTAAACCTTGCTAACATAAAAAACATAATCTATCCAACAAAGGGCACAAATAACCCAACCCCAAACCCCCCAAAATTTAAAATAAAACAACCCAACTAAACAGCGAAACCTAACCCAAACCAATTTCCCATTCAAACCTACCCAAAAACGAAACAAAAAAAAATAAACCCTAACGAATTTTTCCTAAAAAGATACATAGGGGTACTACACGATAGTAAATTGGGGGCGGAAGGAAGGTGACTAGAAAGAGGTGGGTAGGGATAAAAGACAATACGTAGGTAGGTAGTAGGTAGGTAGGTAAGAATAGATAGGTAGATACGTAGGGAAAAAGTATAATTAGGTAGGAAAGGGAGGGAGACAGCCAATTACTAAATGGGGATATAAAACATAGATTATACATATTACCACAGAAACACACACACACATAAAAAAAAAATAAATAGAGGAAAATATATATATATTATATATATGTATTATATATATTTAAAAAGATAGATAGAAATTTGATAGATAGATAGATAGAAAACATTAGGTCTAATAAATGTATATAAGAATATAACATATATATATTTAAAAACATATCTATCTATCGACATCTATCTCTATATATAGTATACAAAATAGATACAACAACATCAACACACACAATTTTTTAGATAGATGATAGATTCGAGAATAAGATAGGTAGATGTAGCATAATATGACATATGTATAAAATAATAATATAAATATAATATATAATTTTAATATATATATATATATTACATAGTAAATAATATAAGTAATTTTATAAAAATAATAAAATAGGAAAATATAAATATTTCATCTACATCTATTATCTATTATCTTTTATATCCAATCTACTACTTTATACAACAACAAAAAATAATAAAAATATAATAAATAAAAAAAATATATACAACATAATTTATAAAAATAGATAAACATAATAAAAGCAATAATTTCAATATAATAATAAATAAAAAATAAAAAAATTAAGGAATATTTTAAAAAAAAAATATAAATATAATATTTTAATATAACACACACACCCCACACCACACACCCCCCCACGCACAAAAAAAAAAAAATTAAATAATTTTATAAAATAAATAATTTATTAAAACTAAAAATTATATATAATAATATATATATAATAAATATATATAAAATATATGTGTGTGGGGGGTGTGTATAATGATTAAATTATATTTAAAAATATAATTATTTATAAAAATAAGAAGATAGAAAGATGATAGATAGATAGAAGATAATGGGTATAATATTAAAAAGATTGAAATAGTAATAGATAAAGATATAATTTAAATATATAAGGGTTATATATAGTAAATTATATAAATATAAAGATTATAAATATAGATATATATTATTAAATATTAAATTTAAAACAGTAATAAAAAATTATATATACATTATTATTTAAAATTATATATATATATTATATATATATATATATATATAATAATATAGTATTATATATACAAAGCATAAATTTAAAATATATATCTATATATATATATAATATATTATTATTATATATATATATTAATTTTAATGAATTTATATATGTGTGTGTGTGTTTGGGGGGGGGTGTTTTGTATGTTTGTGTGTGTTGGTTTTGTGTGTGTGGTGTGTGTGTGTGGTTTTTTTTGTGGTGTGTGGTGTGTGTGTGTGTTTCTATATTGTTTAGGTGTCCAAAAGGTCCTAAAAACAATTTGCCAATGTTTTTCTCCCTTTGTAACCCAAAATTTAACCTAAATAATCACTTAAACATAGCCTAAAATAATCTAAACCTTCCCAACCCAATTTAAATATCATTTAAATTTTTAAAAAAACTATCCTAATCTACTTAAACTAAGTTAAAATTTTTAACCAGTTAACAATCCAACCTAAGCATAAACCCATCCTAACCTATATTAAACCCAACCAAAACCCACCCAAC
>NW_023658362.1:0-20000 GCF_015228065.2 Penaeus monodon
AAAAAAAATTTTAAATCCTAAAAAAACCCCCCCCCCCCCTAAAAAAAAAAAATTCTTTTTTTTTTCCTTTTTTCCCTCCTTTTTTTCCCGGGGCCCCGTAATATCCTTTAAAAAAAAATTTTTTCCCCCCCTTTTCCAAAAAAATCGTTTCTTTTCCTCCCCTGCCCCCCAAATTCCTTTTATTTCCCCTTTCCTACCCTTTTTATGTTCACGACGGCGACCCCTCGGCTTTTTTTAAAAAAAATAAAATTTATTTAAAAATTTTTAAAAAATAAATAAAAACAATAACCCATTACAACAAATGAAACAAATAAACACAAATATCTTTTTTATTTAAAATTATTTAAAATTATTTTTTATATTAAAATTTAAATAAACACAAAAAAACCCACTACGGTTACACAAAGTAAAAAGAAACAGCCCCCAAGGGGAAAAAAACAAAACCCGGACGCAACTCTCCGTTCCCTCTTCGCTCCAAAAGGCCCTTTGGGTTTTTTGCAAAGGCTTCTGAAATAAAACGTTACTTTTTAGTTTTTTTTCACGTCGGCCTTTTAAAAATATATAATATAATATATATATATATAATATATATATATATATATATATATATAATATATTAAAATTTTAAATATTATATATATATTTTAAAATGTAGAATAAATAATATTTTAAATAGATAAGGGTTTAAAGCAATAATATATATATTGATAAATATAAATAATAAAATTTTATATATTTTATAATTTATCTATTTCTATTTTTTTATATATATATTTTTGTTAAAATGTTATATATATATATAAATATATTATATATATATATATATATATATAATATTATATATAGATAAATATTATTTATTAAGAAAAAAAATAGAAATTATATTATATATATATATTAAAATAAATTATATATATATATAATATATTTTTATAAAAAAATATTTTTATATATATATATTTTCAAAAAATATAAAAATATATATTATATATTTTATATAATTTTAAAAATATATTATATTATATATATATTTTAGATATATTATACATTTATAGAAAAATTACTTTAACACCCCCAAAACCACAAAACACACCAACACCCAACACCCACAACACACACAACAATTATATTTTTATATTTATATATTTTATATATATAATATTAATTTTTTAAAAAAAAATTTAATATTTTTATAATTTAAAATATCGTTATTACTGTTATAAAAATTATTTTTGCAATTATACTCCCAGTAGAAAAAAAATAATGATAAATAACAATATAATATTAATAAAATATTATAACGTTTAGTAGTATATTATCTTTTATTATTATTATTTTGTTTTATTATTTTTGATATTTTTTTGCCAAAAATACAATAATTAAGTAATAATAAAAATATAGATAATAAAAAAAAAAAATAAAATAATAATATAAATAAAATAAAATAATATAAAAAATAATAAATAATTAATGATAATATTTAATTTTTAATATTAATAATCTCATTTTATTATCATTTTTTACCAATAGTTTCCAAAATATCAAAAAAATCTAAAAAACGTCTTTTGGGTATACTCCAAAGGCTAATTTCCTATTTTTTTGGGGTTTTTTCATTTTTGGGAATTATTTTTTTTTTCCCTTTTTATTTTAAGGGCCCAAAATTTCTGTAATTATCTTATATTATCAGATTATCATCATTTTATCGTTTATCATCACTTATTTTTAACATCATAATTACATCTTTTTTTTGAAATTATTATCACATTTTCAATTTTATCATTTTTGCAATTATTGCAATTATGATATATTTTTTTTGCAACTAACTATAAAACAACATAATAATAGTAAAAACATAATAAAACGATAATAACGTTTTTTAAAAATTATTTATACCCTTATTTTAATTGATTCGTTTTACTGAATTATTCTGTTATAATAATTATTTTTCAATTATGCCCCAAAAAAATATAAAAATGATAATTATAACAATAATAATTTTAAATAACAATATTAAAACGTTTAGTATTTTTATCATTATACTTATTTTATTTTGTTTTTATTACAGTTTAATATATTTTTTGAATAATACTATAATTAAGTAATAATAAAATTATAATAAATAATAAAAAGTAATATATAATGATAAAAAATAATAATAATAATAAATAATAATAATAACAATAATAATGAAAATAACAATAATATGATAATATTAATAATATTAAAAATCATAAAATGTTTATAAAAAATTCTCTTTATTCTCTCTTTTATCATCATTATTGTCTTGATTAATACAATTATGGTAATTATTATCATCATTACCCTAATTTTTGCCAAACTCATCAAAGAGTCGAAAAACGTCATTTTGGCGTATACTCTCAAAAGGCTGTATTTCGCTAGATTTTTGCTACTTTTTCGACTTTGGAAATTTTTTTCTTTACCTTTTTTATATTATATATGGACACAATTCCTGTTTTTAGCATCATTATTATCATGATTATCATCATTATTATCGTTATCTCATCATTATCATCATTATCATCATTATTGCACTTTTATCAGTATGAATTGCAATTATTGCAGTTATAATATAATATTTGGCCACTATACTAATAACAACAACAATAATAATAGTAATAACAATAATAATAATATATGATAATAAATAATAACGATTTTATTATAATTATTTATATCATTATTTGAATAATTATCGTATTACTGTAATTATTACTGTTTGATATATTTTTTTGCAATTATACTACTACCAGTAAAATAATAATAATGATATA
Organism: Penaeus monodon; assembly: GCF_015228065.2. Taxonomy (NCBI): domain Eukaryota; kingdom Metazoa; phylum Arthropoda; class Malacostraca; order Decapoda; family Penaeidae; genus Penaeus; species Penaeus monodon. Next base: position 2,793 of record NW_023658362.1, read on the forward strand.
ATAACAATAATAATATTTGATAACTATATTTTAAACGATTATTATTATTAGTATTATTATTATTTATTATTATTATTATATATTAATTAATAGTTATAAAATATTTTTTTGGGCAATATACTAATAATTAAAGTAATAATAACATAGTAATAATAATAATAGTAATAATAATAATAATGATATGATCACTAATAATAATAAATAATAATATAATTAGATAATGATAATATAATAATAAATAACGATAATAATAATGATAATAATAATAATAATAATGATAATGGAATATAGTATAATGATAATATTAATAATATCAACACTCATCAATGTTATCAAAATTCTCTTTATTCTCACTTTTATCATCATAATTGTCATGATTAATATCAATTCTGTAAATATTACATTATTACCCTAATAATTGGCCAAAAAAATCATCAAATAAGATCGAAAAAAAAAAAACTCCGTCTTGAGTATGACTCTCAAAAGGCTATATATTTCTCCTTAGATTTTTGCCCGCTTTTTCGACCCTTTTGGGAATTATTTTCTTTGTCCTTGTTTTATTCTATATGGACAACAATTCATATATATTATCACATTATCATCATTGATAATCATCATTATTATCGTTATCATCATCATTATCATCATTATCATCATATCATCATCATTATCATCATTATTGCAATTATTTATCTCATTATTGTACTTATTATCATTATGTATTGCAATTATTGCAGTTATAATATAGTAATTTTTTTTGCAACTATACTTTAACAACAACAATAATTATATTAAATAAACAATAATACTAACCATAAATAACGATTTTATAATAATTATTTAAACTCATTATTTTAATTATATCGTTTTACTGTAAATTATTACTTTATATAGCTTTGTGGAGCTGGAGAGGTAGGATGAGAGGGAAAGGGGTGACAATGGGAGAGGTGGCGGAGAGGCCAGGGATCTGAAATGAGGAGAGAGAAAAGGAAAAGGAGATGGGAGAGGGGGAGAGGGAGAGGTGGCGTATGAGTAAACGGATAGGGAATGAGAGAGATAAACATGAAGAGAGAGACGGTAGTAGGGGGAAAGGTGGAGGTATGTGGCGGAAGGAAAGGTATGGAAAAAGCGAGTAGAGCAACGGAAAAGGAGATGAGAGAGGGGGAAGGTTAGAGGTGGCGGGAGAAAGGGATAGAAAAAGATCTGGAAACGGGAGAAGGGGAATGGGAAATTGAGTCGAGGGAGTAGGTTGAAGGGAAGATTAATCTTCGTGCTCAAATTTCCATTAAGAATTACTTTCCCACTACAAGGACAGTTATGAGAATCGCCCGTTGAATACCTGCCAAAACGTGAAACTTGAAAGACGAAAAAACTACAGCACTCATGACTACGTTATCTTTTTAAGAACAAATTCATCAAATGCATCAAAAATAATGGTCTCCTAAATCAATGTTAGAGGACACAGACTGGAACTGATATTACAAAGTGGATCAATTATTTAATACCCAAAAGAAAAAATTTAAAACGATCCCAATAAAGCAAATAAACCACATTGAAAGTGGACCTACTTTTTCTGAGTGTGTTAACGACACCAAACATCAAGTAAAGAAGATACAGTGCAAAAGCAATTCTTAAGGGCTGACACGAGGTAATCCTCGTGAGCTGAAACATTACTTGTCGCTGGCTAACACACCTTCCGCTGAGCTATCCTTCCTATTATATTTTCCTTATGATCATTAGCAATATTATTTCATTACTATTATCACTGTCGTAGATTTGTTATTATTATCATTATTACTATTTATTATTGTGATTGCCACCATTATTATTATGATATTAAGGATCGTTTATTACTATTACCACATTATGATTACTAAATTTTATCACCATTATACAGGTTATTATCAATATTTATTTATTATGTTACTCATCTAATTTGATTTCTTTTCCTCCTATTATTATCCTTATTATCAATATTATTTTATTATCATTGATAATATTGATTTTACAATTATTTACATTGTGATTATTGTTATCACTATCATCAAAAGTATAGCAGTATTTTAACCAAATCATTTCTTTATTAAAATTATAATCCATGTTACTATTATTAGCACTCTTACTATTCTAATAATTGTCATTGATTTTGTATCATTATTATCATTTACCATTATACCATCATTATCTTCAACGAGGCATTAGGTATTCTGTAGGCTCTTCCTGTGCCTCTCATTTGTCCCCTTCATTCAGTCTCTTCCTCTGCCTCCCTTCCTCTGCCTCCCATCTCTCTTTATTTCTTCCTCTGCCTCCCTTCCTCTATCCCTCCTATCCCTCCTCTATCTCTATCCCTCCTTAGTCCGCCCTATCTTTGTCTTTTATTCTCCCCCCCTATCTATTGCTCTCTCTCTCATCTTCCTCCTCCCTTTCTCTCCCTGTCTCCTTTCCGCCTCCCTCTCCCATTATCTCTCTCTCTTCCTCTTCCCTCTCCGCTCTCTCTCTCTCTCTTCCTCTTCCCTCTCCTCTCTCTCTCTCTCTCTTTCCCTTCTTTCCATCTGTTACTTCTTCCTATTTTCCTACCCTTCTCCCCCTTCCCCTAATATCTCCATTCTCTCTTTTAGTCTCTATTCCTCTTCCCCCCACCCCCGCTCTCTTTTTCACTCCACAGTCTCTTCTTTTCCCTTCCATTCTCTTTCTCTCCTCTCCTCTTGCCCCCCTTCCCCCCCTCTCTCTCTCTCAACCTCCCCACCTTCCCTCTCACTTCTTTTTTTTTCCTATCTTTTTCTCTGTCTCTCCCTCTTCTTTTCTCTACCTCTTGTCATCCCCCTTCTCTCTTTCTCAATATCTCTTTCTTTCTCCCTCTCTCTCTTTGTCTCTCTAACTCTCTCCATTCCCCTTGTCCCTCCCCTTTATCTCTATTTTATGACTCCCTGTTTCTTCTTTCTCTCACTGTCTATCTTTCTCTGTCCTTCTCTGTATCCCCTCCTTTCTCCTTCTCTCTCTCATTCTCTTCCTCTTGTCTCCTACCCACTCTCTCACTTTCGTCCTCTCCTTCCCTCACCACCTCATCTCGTCTCTTTCACAATCTCCCCCTCCTTCCCCCTTCCCTCCCTCTCTTCTTCCTTTCACGCACAATTTTTTCCTTCTCGCCCCTCTCTCTCTTTCACAAGAAACAACAATTTCTCCGCTCCTTCACTCTCCTGTCCCTTCATCTATCTCTTTTCTTTTTCCCTCCTTAACTCTGTCTCCTCTCTCTCTCTCTCTCTTCTCTCTCATCTCTCCTCCTCTCAGTCTCTTCTTCTCATCTCTCTCTCGTCTCTCTCTCTCTCTTCTCTCTCTCTCCTCCCTCCATCCTCCTTCCTCCTGTCCCCTTCTCTCTCTCTTATAGATGGATAGAAAACAAAGAATATAGAGAGTGAAACCAGAGAGAAATAAAGAAAATTGAGAGAGAGAAGAGAGAGAATGAGAGAGAGAGAGGAGGAGAGATAGAAACAATTCGAGAAAAGCAAGAGAGAGGTGGAAATGGAGAGAAGGAGGGAGGGAGAAAGAGAGAGAGAGGAGGAGTACGAGGAGAGAGTAGTGAGGGATAGAGGGGATAGACGCACGGGATTTAGGGAGAGAAGAGAGGAAAGGAGAAGAGGAAGAAAGAGAAAGAGAGGAGAGAAATAAATAGAAAGAGGGGGAGCTATACAAAGAATAGAGAAAGGAAGAGAGGAGAGACAGAGAAAGAGAAGGAACAGAGAAAGAAAGAGGTAGAGAGACAGACAGACATATAGACATAAAATAAGAGAGAAAGATAGAGAAGGATGGGGGGGCTCGATAACAAAGGTAGGGAGAAAGAAATATATAGAGAAAAAGAGAAGGAAAGAGAGAGGTGAGAAAATGAGGTAGAGGCGTCAGAGAGAGAGGGAGAGGATACAGAGAGACAGGAGGGATAAGAGAAAAGAAATTTAGGAGCGAGAGAGAAAGAGAAGAATGAAGAATATATGTGAGTTGCACCTGCAGTTGCCCTCAACATCAGTGACAACATAATAGTGGCTTACTGAAGACTTCCTTAATGCAGAGGTAGAAACCTGCTTTTGGAAGGTACGAGGCTACTCACCAGAGGCAAGAGAAGGGCAGAATAGGACAGAACTTCCGGAGGTGTAGCGTTTTGCTATAAAGGTATCTGCAAATTCAGCTGCTGACAGTTTCACTTACCAGAATGCTGGAATCTTTTTGAGGCTCTCTATCCTCTATGTATCTATTCTATCATTATATATATACCAACCTGTTAGGTTTCGAAATAATGAAGACTTTTTACAGGACTTTGATATTTTGGTTGTTTCCCCTAAAATCATAACCTCGTCCTCTCCTCCCTTTCTGTTCTGCTGTCCTCTGAAGTGTTTGTATGGCTCTTTTCGTCTGTATGTCCTGTCTGTCTGTATAGAATGTGGATTCCTCTCACTCTCTCTGTTTCTGTGTTTTTCTCACGTCTGTCTTTGTGTATCTCTCTGACGTCTGTCCTAATCCTGTGTAGGTGTGGGTCCTCGTTCTCCTCTCTCTTCTCTCTCTCTAATGGCTCTCTCTCTCCCTCTCTCTCTATATATATATCATATAGGTTACGAAAAGTGAAGACGTAACTGGACTTTGATATTTAGTGTGTTTCCCCTGAAACTATAACGTTCCATTTTCTAATACACCCTAGAGACACTCTGTAGGAATGTTTATGTACAAAATTTTATATCTTAGTTTTCGGGTTGGGGAGGGGGGGGGTTATAATGATTAAAGGGAATGTATTCTATACTGAAATTTTGGAACGAGAAGATAGAGAAATCCATACATGATTAACAGTAAGCAAAACACTCTCTTTCCCATAATGACTGTGAAGTCACAGTATGCCTTTTCTTGTATTCGTGGTCAAGTCCGTATCATCATGTATGCACCGTAGTATATCCTGGGCCATCTTTGCGATAGCCTTTTCTCCTACTGCTACTGAGTGAAAGCTTTTTATGCCACTGTGCATAGAGAAGACATAAAGTATATATTGATTTTCTCCCGTTGAAACTGTTATTTGCTCATCCTGTCAATCATTCCCGTGCATTTCCACACGGAGATAAAGTTGCCACTCTCGTCGGTGTTGTCAGCTTGCTTGTGTCCGAAGTACTCCATGAAGTGATAGGTTTTCAAGACCACCCAAAAACCTGTGCAACCTAAACGATTCTACATGTTGTCTAGGGCTGTACTTGTGTATGTGTGCATCAAAGTATTTCCCTTTGGAACCGTATACAACAATGTCTCGCCTGTCAAACAGGCTGCTTTTCTTCTCGACCTGGAATCTCCTGTCCTCTCTCTCTCTCTCTCTCGTCTCTCCAGTCTCGACTCACTCGTCTCTCTCTCTCTCGTCGTCTCGTCTTCCTCGTCTCTCTCGGTCTCTCCTCTCTCTCTATCTCTCATCTCTCTCTCTCTCTCTCTTTCTCTCTTGTCGACCCGTTTTCTCTTCTCTCTCTCTTTGGTCGACCCGTTCTCTCTCTCTCTCTCTCTCCTCTCTCTCTCTCTCCTCAGTCCGCCTCTCTCAGGTCTCTCTCTGTCCTCTCTCTCTCTCCACCTCTCTCTCTCTCTCTCTCTCTCTCTCTGACATCTATACTCTTCACACAGAACCATCATGCCGCTCACGTCCGCTATATATATTATAATATATATATATCTGCATCTCATATATATATATATAGTATAATATATATATATATATACTATATATATATTTATGTATATGTATTATATATAACACACCCCATACGTATTGTACATATATCTTCCTTATAATATCTTTATATATACACCCAGCCTGACCTGACCTCCCTTCGCTTCCCGTTCGTCTGTCTCACAGATTGCCCCGTGTTACCGGTTGCCTCTCCTCTATCTTTTCTACCCCCTCTTCTCCCTTTCCTCTCCAGACCTGGAAGATGGAATCCAAGTGGATTTCAAATTGTTGTCTCATTTTTCAATAATCTAGGTTTTAGCATTGTATGTTTTCCTAACATATTATCACACACGGAAGTGTTTTAACTCGTCACATACACAACACACACCACCAACACACATATTTATATACACATATGTTTACATGATAAATATTATACTTATATATATATAATTATCTATAAACTATATATAAAATTTAATTATATACAGTATATATATATTTATTAGATATATATAGATATAGTATATATATATATATATACACATACACACACAACGACACATTATATAGATATATGATATAGATCTATATATATATATATATATATATTATCATATATATATCTCCAGATATGATAGATAGGTATGTATATATTTTATTTATATTAATGTTTTACAATAAAATAGATGTGTACATAAATAATCACACAAACACCACACACAACACCACCACACGAGCACACACACACACACACACACACACCCACACCACACACACACACACACATATTATATATATAATATATATATATATATATATATATATATATTATATATATATATTATGTATCTATATTTTATAATATAATATTATCTATTCTATATATATATATATTATAGATATAGATATAAGGTAGATGGGACTCGTCAGCCGTAAACAACTCATCTAGGAGAAGGAAAACACTTATCCCAACCTCCGCGCTGAAGATGGTTTTTAAACCAGGAAACAAGGGACCAAACGCCTGATGACAATCCGCCGCCATACCTCCGAAGGCTTTTGTCGCTCTTGTCAGCGCCTACGCTCCCAATCTACATCCATAGCAGAAGCAAGGACGAGTTTTATGTCAACATCAGCAACGTCATCAAGAAAAGACCCCCCAAGGGAACAAGGGTCAATCATCCTGGGAGACTTCATGCTCAGTGGTGCCGATCACACGACTCCATAGCCCTTCTGTCTTGAATGCTTTGGAGTTGGCAACGAAAATGGGTAGCGCCTGCTGGAGTTCTGTCCTACAACGGCCTCTCTGCGTGACCTACTCCTACTTCCAGGTCAAGCCAGAACACAAGGTGTTATAGCGGTTCTCCCCGCTCCAAAGCATTGGGCATCAGCTGGACAACGTCGGTTTCCTATTACTAACATCAAGTTTGTGCCATCACCCGCAACATACCACAATGCAGACTGTGACACTGACCACTCTCTCGTCTGCTGCAGGAAAAGATCAGCTCCATTCCTAAGAAACTACACAGCCCACACAGAAAAGCAAACATCTCATCAATACCACCAGCAATGCCAGCTTCCGGAGAAAAGTTGAAGAAATTTGCCAATCCCCAGAATCTCCGTCTGTCGAACACACAGCACTGTTCTGCCTCTCAGAGTGGGACCACCTCAGGGAGGCCATTTCAGAAACAGTCCTTTGCAACCTTTGGGAAAAGAAAAGACCTCGAAAAACAACGTCTAGTTTCGATCAAGTCCAGTGAGATGTCCCCGTCATTGATACAAGTGTGCTGACCCTTGGCTGAATCACAGTGCTCCCCTTGGTGAAACTCCCTAGCAAGCACTCATAGCGACAATTGCCACTTCTCCGCGCTGGGCCGGGGCGCGAACAGCCGTGCCCCTCGCGCTGAACCTGTCCCTTTACCCGCTGTGGTGCCCACCACAGCAGTAAACCTTCAGTAACGACAGTTGCAACTTCTCGCGCCTGGCGGGCGCGAACACGCCGACCCCTCGATGAGAGCCGACACGTTCCACTGTACTAGCTCGGAGTGCTTAATGACACAGGCCCGGGCTCCCCTCATGGCATAGACCGGGGCGATAAGGATAATTCCGATGTTGCGAAGCTTAGCCTCACCCGGGCAAATGCCATGAGGGGACCCGGCATGTGTCGACTAATGCCGACCTCGCTCACTAACGTGTGTCACTGTGCTGACTCGGCTGAACCGAGTCCTTACCCGCCGTGTGCCCAGCCCAAGCAGTAACCACCAGCGACAGTTGCAACTTCCTCGGCGCGCGACCTGACACGTTATTCACTGTACTAGCCTGGAGGCTAGCCAGCTTTCGCATATCGGACTTATCCTTATCCTTATCCATACGTCTCGGCCAATTACGCTCAGCCGGCGATGGGGTTGCCGGGTCTCCTCGCGGCGCGGGTGCGAGCAGCGTAAATTTGCTGCCTATCTTTTTTTAAGCTTTTAATTTTAACTTGTGTTTCTTGTGTTTCCTTTTTATTAATTTTTTTAATTCTTTAGTTTTTTAACCATTCAGGTTGTTTGTTCCTTAGTTTTAAAGAATTTTTTTTTATGGTGTTGTCCTTTACTCCACAGTGCATCTTTTAAACTTCACAAAATAAAGTAATCCCCATTTAAAGAGCCCTATACCCGTTTTTAAAATCTCCCTTACAACCCGCCATCCTCTCTCCTCTTCCGTGGCGTACATCAACCTCGCCACGCTCCCTCTCATCATGCTTCCATAGCGTAACGGTCCCCTCATCCTAATCAATTACTCCATCTCACTGGTTTTCTGATTTCTACATGTGCATCTGCCGCCTGCACCCTGCCATGACCGTGGCTCCTTTGTCGCAAGGGGTGACAAACAACCAAGCGTGGGAGATGTCATGACTAGTGTTGATAACCCAAGCGTGGTGAGATCTCCCTGGAATTCCCTGCCGCCGACAGGGAGATCCTGGTCGAACGCGGGGCAGAGAGATAGCCTCTGTCGCGAACCTCACGTAAACTCGTATTTCATCCCTCGCAGTCTCCCGTTTAACCGAGGGCCTCGCCGTTGTCATGGGCGAGAAGTCCGTGCAACGGCGGCGTCCTTTTCCGCTCCCATCCTCCACGTTAGCCGAGTGCTTCCGCAGCCCGGGCGCGCGACCTCGCCCGACCCGTGAGTTCGCTCATGCGAAGCGAGTTGCCGCTATGCCAGGCAGCTCTCCACAACCACCGATGGCGTGAGGCCCTCCCTTACCGACCTTTATCCTCCTTTCTCCTTCCCCAGTCAGCTATGTCCCAATTTTAAACCCGCATTGTTGGGTTAAGCCCCGACTCTTGTCTCTCTCAATAATCATCTTTTCCTTCCCCTCTCCCATCTTCCTTTCCCCCCGGCAACGGGTCTTTTTCTTTTAAACTTTACTGACCTTCCCTTTCTCTGTCCCCCCTCTTACTCTCTCTTTCTCCTTTCTCCCGTCTAATTCTCCTTTTCTCTCTTCTTCCCCAACTCTCCTTTCCTTCCTCTCTATCTCCTCTTTCTCATTTTCTTACTCTCTCTCGTTTTCTTCCATCGTCTCTTCCCTCTTCTTCCACTTCTTTTTACTTTCTCTTTTCCTCTACCTTTCTCTCTTTCCTTTCCCCCCACTCCCCCCACCTACCAGTATCTCTTGTTCAACGCAATTTCCTTTATTACGGCTCTCTTTCTCGCCTCTGTATCTTTCTTTCCTCCCTTTATTTTCCACTTTCTCTCCATTTCCTCTCTTTACGGCTCTCTTTCTCCTCTGTATCGCGTCATTTTCCCTCCCTTTCTCTTCACCTATCTTTCTCCCTTCCTCTTACCTTCATTACCCTCTGGCTTCTTTCCACCTTTCGCTCTTTCCTGTCTCCTTTTCCTCCCTACACTTTTCTTCTTTTTGCTCCTTTCTCTGTTTACATTTCTCCTTTTGCTCTTTACTTCCCCCCCTCTTCCATCTGTCTTCTTTCCTCCTTCGCTCTTTCCTCTGTCTCCCCTTTTCCTCCCATCGCTCTTTCCTCCTTTTGCTCTTTCCCCTCCTTTCAACCTTTCCTCCTTTTGGTCTTTCCTCTGTCTCCTTTCCCTCCCTTCGTTTTCTTTCCTCTGTCTACTTTTCCTCCCTTTGCTCTTTTCTCCTTTTGCTCATTTCTCTCCCTCCTTTTCGTCTTTTCACTCTTTCCTGCCTTCCCTATTTCCTCTGTTTTCTTTCCTCCCTTCAACTCTTTCCTCATTTCGCTCATTCCTCCGTCTTTTTTTTCTCCTTTCCCAGTTCTCCTCCCCTCAGTCTTTCCTCCCTTCACTCTTTTCCTTCCTCCTTTTCGCTCATTCCTCTGTCTCCTTTTCCTCCCTTACCTTAAACCTACGCTCTTTGCTCTGTCTCAATTTTTCTTCTCTCCTTTTTCTCCTTTCGCTCTTTCCTGCCTTCGCTCTTTTCCTTCTTTTGCTCTTTCTCCCTTTTCTCTTTCCTCTATAATAGTACAACCTGTAAGGATTCTGGTGAGCCCAGAGGTCCCCCGATGGCGTGCTTTAGGGCCGAACTGGGCCCTTCGTCCCATCCCAAATGCGCTATATCCCCCTACAGATCTTTAGTTGGGTGACGGTGTTAGGGCTTTGGTTGGGTAAAAAAAAAAAAAAAAAAAAAACACACCCAGGGAGCAAGACAACAATGATAATATTCATGGTTGATAAAATTTAGTTGCGATGTCACATAACTAGAAAGACACAATAAAAAAAAGGTATATACTTATGCAGGTCAAGCTAAGTCAGATAGCTGTGCCAATTTAAATGAGAACAATAAAAATATATGTCCATTTCTAACTGTGGCACGTAAAAAACTGAAAGGAAGGCTCATTTTACCCCCTTTTTAATTTTTCCCACGGCTTTGGGTAACTTCCAAGAAGACTCCTCCGGAAAGGTATTGACCACACAAAGGTCAGCTGACACTCTTTATTTTTTATTGACAGGGTGTTGAACCCCACACAGGACATACTGTTTTGGATTCCGGTTCACCCGAGATAAATAATAGATTTAGTAAAAAATTCAATTAAACAAAAGAAAAAGAATTATAAAGAAACCTAAGTGATAAAAGAAAACAGTTATTACATAAGATAATAATAAACAGCTAAAACAATATATCACAAAATAAAAAGGTGTACGCACCAAATTCTACCTTTAATTAGAATAAAATGAAAAGCAAAAGTAAATCAAGTCTCGGGTGGAAGTGTAATATACAGCATTAAATAAAATGTAAAACGACAAAAATAAATGTCAGGGAGGTACCAGCTGCATACATAAAACGCGTGGTAAAAGGAGGATGCACGCCAAGCTAAGGGAACGCCCACAAAAACAAATATTGTAACATTTAGTTGCACTGATAGTAATAAACACGTGAAAAAAATAGATAACAACTTCTTATGACTGAAGTTATGCAGCTGACAACCTACATAAAATCAATAAAAAAGTGACATAACAAAAACAAAAATCTAAAGCCGTAAAACTGTGATATTTGTAAGATATGGTGCTGTGCCACCACGTAATGGTAAGAGTGGCAATCCTTATATACTAACACAAAAAACAAACGAGTGAAAAACACAAAACAAAGTGTGTTAAATAGCCACGACAAAGACAAATCTTACGCTGACAGCCTACATGACCTTTCAAGTGTATTCACTCCCCGTGATTAAGACAAAAAAAAACATTTCCCCCCCCTCTGAACTTACATGTTTTCGTCATGCATGTGTGGGTGTAGTGTGCGTGTGTGTGGTAGGTCAGCTGGTCAGTGGTGGGATCCTGTAGGATAGGGCAAGGAAGGCGGTAAACGTGCAAGGATTGTAAGGATTTAGGAAATTCGAAAAGTAGTACAAGGAAAGCCTTAGGTATGTAGAATTAGGGGTTGAGGATGCCTGAGAGACGGGGTGAGGTGCGTGAGAGACAGATGAGGAAATGCGTTGAAGACGGGGTGAGATGCGTGAAGAGGGGTGAGGATGCGTGGAGAGACGGGTTGAGGATGCACGTTGCCTAAACCCTAAACTTAATGAGCATAATCTACTTCACCTAAGCCTAACCCTCACCCAAAAGCTAACGCAAATATGTCGTGTTCTAAGCCTATGACATCCAGCATTTTTTGTCGGCTCCATGTTATGGTCCTACAAAAGACGCACCAGCAAATCTTAAAATTTATGCTAACTGATACTTACAGTAAGTGTACAAAGGTACTTGGAAGTCTGTATCAGGTTTTATGTTGCAGAACAGTCAACTGGAAATATAGAGGTAATCCTTGAAGTGATTCTGCACACAAATAAAATGTGAAAGTGCAGTAAAAAGGAAATGCTATTCTAATTGGGGAAAAGTTAAGTGTACAAAGGTTAGGCTTGGATTAGTTTGGGTTAGATTTATCTATTAGGATAAGTTATAGAGTTGGGTAGGTTATGTTTAAACTAAAACTGGGTTGAGATGGGTTAGGTTAGGTTTGGCTAGGTTAGTTTATTACGTCTACGTTAGGTTTTAGGTTTACTAGTTAAAGTTTAGATTATGTTTATTAGTTTAGTTTGTGTGTGCTTTGTCATGGTTATTAGTTTTGTTTTAAGTTTAGGTTAAAGTTTTAGGGTACATTTAGGTCAAGTAGGTTCGGTTATACCTTATTAGTTTAAGGTAGTTTTGGTAGCTGGAATTACTTTATAAAAGTAAATGCTGATGCGTTTCTTCTCTTTCTCTATTTATTAAAAAAAAACTAAATAAATAAAAAAAAAAAAAAAAAAAAAAAAAAAATATAATCTATATATATATATATATATATAATATATATATACTATCCGTCTTGGACAGATCTATACATTCTGGAAAAGGATTTTTTATTAGATACGAAATTTAATCATGAATGTCCTATATCTATTATTATATATATAATAATATATAGATATATATATCATATATATATATCTATAACGTCAATAATATATGTTTTACATTTTTTTTTTCTATTATTGGGGAGAAACATACGAAAAAAGTGATAGATGTAGTCATTATATGTGTTTATTATAAGGATAAACAAGAATCATGTAGAACGGAAAATATATTAAACGTAGAATCATTCTAATACAATTACTGAACGTGCTTTTTAGGTGAATTTAGATACCCAGTCAATAAAACAAAAAATACAAAAAGAAAATAAATTTATCACTATAAACCACAAGGTTTCATTTTTCGAAGGTTCAAAGTCAACATTGCTTGGAAGTTTAGTGTTTCTTATACCTAAAATGCATCCCCATAAATGCATTTTCCAAATGTTCTAAAATGAATATCTTTTAAAATGTCAATTGTTTCTTATGCCCTAACCTACCTAAATTTTTCTTTCCTACGTAAACTAAACCTAGCTACTAAAGTAACAATTCTGAGTTTTAACCTTATGATCCTAGCTTTATCTAACCTCCTATTTTTAGCCTAACACAAAACGATCCTAACCTAACTGTCCACTTAAACTAAGCCATATCTACACTAACCTAAACCCACCCTGATACTAACTAAATAACGGATTGACCCCCTAACTTATATTTCTAACCCTTTCCTAAACATCCTTACGATCTAACCAAACCGTGTCTAACCTAACTGTAACGCTAACTAACCTTAACCCATATCTAAACCTAAGCTAAACCTAACTCATCCCACCTATCTAACATAAACTAAACTAAAATAACGATTCTCCCCTTTTCTACCTATTTCCTAACTTTACGATTCAATCTAAACGTAATCTAAACTACCCTAACCCAATAACTAACTTAAATTTAAACCTTGGCCTAACCTAACCTAACTACTCCAAAACTAACCCAATCTAAACATTACCTAACTCAACCTAAACTTATCTAACCTAAACCTAACCTAAACCTAACCTTATTAACCGAACCTACCTGCCTAAATTAAATTTAACCTAAACTAATCTTTCGAATCTTACCTAACCTAACCTGAACCTATCCTAACCTACTAATGTAAATGTAACCTAACCAATCCTTATGGTTTATAACCTAACCTAAACAATTCTGAAATTAACCAAGCCATCTAAACTAACCTAACTTAACCTAACCCAACCGCAACCTTTAGATTTACGTTTACCTACGTAACCTAAACTATTTCTAAACTAACCTAACCTTACCTAGCCTAACCTATATCCACTTACCTAACCGAACCTAAATCTAAAATAAAAATAAACTAACCTACCTAATCTAACTCAACCTAACTTAACCTAAGCTACCTACTAAATCAACCTAGTCCAAAAACTCAACCTACCTTCAACCTAACCTAACCAAATCTAACTTAACCTACCTAACCCTAATCCAAAAACTGCTAAGCTAACCAGCATCTAACGTAGAACTAACCTAACCTAACCTAACCTAACTAATGCTAACAATCTAACCTAGACCTACCACACCTATTTACTCAAATCTAACCTAACCTAACCCAAAATAACGATTCTAACATAACAAACCCTTTACTGTTTCTACATTATCTAACCTTTAACATAAAAATACTATTCTAACCTAACATAATACAACGTTTCTAGCCTAACTACACTTATGATTCTCTTTAAACGTAACTAACTTAACCTAACCCAATAAACTCAACCCAGCTTATCCTTATCTTACCTAACCTAACAAAAAAAAGGCAGAGAGGGATAGCAAGAACGAGAAGGGAAAAAGAAGAGATGAGTGAGGAAGAGCTAAGAGGGAGTGAGAGAGAGGTCAAAAGAATCAGCGAAATGTCTAAGAATGAAGTAGAGAGGGAGAGAGGACAAAGAGCAGAGTGAGACAGAGAGAGCAGGAGGTATGGAAGAGATAAAGATAGAGAGAGAAAATAAAAGAGACAGAGAAGAAAGAAAGAGAGAGAGACAGAAAGATGATAATATTATAGATATATATTATATAAATATATATATTATATATTATATTAATATATATTATATAAATACTATATATATAATAATATATATTCCGTGGAAAGGAACTGGGACCCTACCACTCACTCACTTCCAAGAGCATCACACCATGATAACTACAATGTAGTATCATGCTGTGACCACGGCGGCTCAGAGCATGACTACTGTTAAAAGAAGAAGAATAAGAAGATGTCTATATATATATTATATATATATATATATATATATTATATATATATATATATATGTATATATATATTAATGATGATAATGATTATGAATAACGATAAATAATGAATGATAAATCAATGATAAATAATGATGATAATATATAGGAACTGTGTCCATATATAATAAAAAATGTAAAAAGAAAAAAATCCAAAAGTCGAAAAAAGCGAAATATAGCCTTTGAGAGTAGAACTCCAACATGAACGTTTTTTTCGATTTCTTTGATGAATTTGGCAATTATTATGTTAATAATGATAATATTTACCAAAATTGTATTAATCATGACAATAATGATAAAAAATGAGAATAAAGAAATTTTGATGACATTGATTGATTGTTTAATATGTCATGATTCTTATTATTTTTATTATTATTGTCCTTACTATGTTACTATTATTATTATTATTATTATTATTATTATTATTATTATTAGTATGATATAAGTATAAGAATAAGTATAATAATAATAAAGTCCGTTTATGATATTGTTCTTAATGTCAATAGTGTTTATTATTATCATTAACTCATTCTTTTTTACACTGGTAGTATAAATTTTGTTATTTATTTTGGTTGCATATTGTCATTCTGGTTTGTCATATTGCCATTCATGCAACCACATTTGTCATTTTTGTGTTGTTTATATCGTTATTCCTGGTTGCAATATTGTCATTCTGGTATTCATTCTGTCATTCTGGTTCCCATATTGATGTATTTTTCCTTTTGAACTCTCGCATGAAAAAACCTTGTATTAGAGAGTCATGTGTTTATTATGGAGGGAGGGGGGATATTGTTTGTATATTTTGATCTTCGAGTTTTATATTTTACATGATGACTAATCAGTTGAAAATGATAAATTTTGAAATTGAATAATTCTATGTTTATTATTAAATTGAATCGAATTTTCCAGTCACAGCTGAAAAAAAAAAATTACGTATTGGACGATTGAATGATACACCAATTGCTTCCGTGAACATGAAATATCCTTGTTATTTATCATTACGTTTATGTTCTATCCCTCCATTCGCAGAGTGATTTTGATCCGCCACGGGGCACTAAGTTACCCCCATTAATCCCCACTAATAAGGAGAGGATTATTATAAGCGAATAAATGTATATCTATTTATCTTTTATTGTTTATTTACCAATTTATTTATTAATAATTTTTGATTATTATGTTTGTTATTCATTCATAATTTAGACATATTATTATTATTGTATCTATTATTTATTCAATTACCATTTTCATGATTGTATTCATTATTTATTTTTATTTTTATCATTTTAGTGTTGTATTTATTATTTGGTAATTATTGATTTTCGCTTCCCTTCCAGCTTATGTTTTAATCTTATTTTTATGCTTCTCAAAATTCTTCACTTTCTTATTTTTTTTCCTTTTTTCTTAATTCTTACTTTTATTGTCTTCATGTATTGTTTTTTTTTTACAATTTATATATTTTTTATATTTTTTTTCTTATTATTATTCAACTTATTATTTTCTTATTATTATTAATCTTATTCTCTTCTTATTGTTCCATTTTATTTGGATCGCTTCTTCCCCTTTTCGTCTTCTCCTTTTTCTTTGTCTCATTCTTCCCTTATGCTTCGTCTTATTTGGATCGTTTCTTCCCTTCTTCGGTTCCTTCCGAGTCTCCCGGCTGCGCCCTCGAGCTGCCGTCGTTCGTTCAGCCTTCTTACCGGCCCTCTATTCTATTTGGGATTCTGACCTCCTATATCTTGGTTAGGTTAAGTCACGTTAGATTTCATTGCGTGTTTGAATAGGTTAAATTTTGGTTAGGTTTTACGTTTCGTTTGGTATAGTTAGGTTGGTTAGGTAGTTTTATATAAGTTTATGTAGGTTTGGCCTTGGGTTAGGTTTAGGTGACGTTTAGTGGGGTAGATTATGTTATTTTTATGTTAGCAATGAGGCTTAATTTGTTTAGCATACTCGTTAGGATAGTTAAGGATATATTAGTTTAGTTCGTTAGATTTTGGTTAGGCTAAAAGTTAGGTTTAGTTATCTTCGGTTTCTTAGGTTTAGAATAGGGATTATTTTTTTTTTTTTTTGTCCTGTTAATGTTATGTTAGATTAGGTTTTAATACGTTAGGTTTATTTTTATGTTCTGTTCTGTTATATCAGTTTAGGGAATAGTTAGGTTAGGTTTCGTTAAGTTTAAAATTTAGATTATGAGAAGGTTTAAGTTACGTTATGTGTGTTTATGTTAGAATTAGGTTTCGTTAGGTTCGGTTGATTTGATCTAATTAGGTTAGTATGATTTAGGTTATGTTTAGTTATATAGGGTATAGTAGGGTTTGGTTTGGTTAGATTAGATTAAGTTAAGATGGGTTAGCTTTAGTTATTCCTATATTAAGCTTA
>NW_023658362.1:25000-35005 GCF_015228065.2 Penaeus monodon
TTGGAAGGAGGAGGAGGTGGAGAAGTCAGATGAGGGGGAGAAGGAGGAGGATTTTTGAGGAAAGGAGGAGGATGGCGGGGTGGAAGGGGAACGTAGAGGAGAAGCAGGAGTTCCACCTATTCCCTTCTCCTTCCACTTCTATCTCTCTGTTCCCCATCCTCTCCTCCTATTTCCACTGCCATCTCTCCGTTCCCCCTCCTCTTTTTCCTCGTTCCACTTTTATCTCTCCGTTCCCATTTCCCCTTTATCTCCTCCCCCTCTTCCTCCTTCCACTTCTAATTTCTCCGTTTTCCCCTTCACCTCCCCCTCCTTCTCCCCTCCTTTTTCTACTTCCTTCTCTCCGTCCCCCCCCTACCCCCTCCTCCTCCTCTTTCTCTTCCTCCTCCCACTTCTATCTCCTTCCTTTGAGTTCCCCCATTCCCCTCCTCCTCCTCTTCCTTCCACTTCTATCTCTCTCTATCTATCTATTATATATATATTTATCTATTTATCTATCAATCTATATCTATTGTCTACCTACCTACCTATCTATCTATCTATCTATCTATCATCTATCTACTATCGATCGATCGATCGTTTTTTTATATATATAAAATACACACACTTATGTATATGTGTGTCGGGCACTGATATATGTATAAGATAGATAGAAAGATAGATAGACAGATAGATATAGATATATTAGATATATAGATACATACATACAAATATATATATATATATATTTAGTGTTGTGTGTGTGTGTATGTATGTATATATATATATAAATGTAAATATATATTCCAATATATATGTATATATATGTCTCTCTATCTATATATCTATATATATCTATACTTATCTATCTTTATCTATCTTTATCTATCTATATATATACATCAATGTACAACCCCACACCAAACACACACATCACACATCCATACTTGGTGTGTGTGAAATATTTTGTATAAATATAATATTATATATATATATATATATATTTATATATATATATTATATATATCCAAAACACACGCACACATATAAATATATATATTTTTTTGTTTATATATATATATATATTGCATAAATTATATATATATATATATAATATATTATATATATATGTAAATAAAATGCCTACTTAGCCACTGGGTGGCCAAGCCAGCCCAAGTCAGTGCTGGTCCCAACCCCGGGAAAAATAGAGAAAATGATTACCTAAAAAAAAAAAAAAAAAAAAAAAAGAAAAAAAAAAAAAAAAAAAAAAAAGAGTAACACCGGCACTCTCCGGGGAAAGGAACTGGGGACCCTACCAAAAACTCACCCCCAAGAGCATCACAACATGAAAACTACAATTAAGTATCCCTGCTGTGACCACGGCGGGTCAGACATGACCTACCCTTAAATGATGATGATATATATTGTTATTACCTGTATGTGTGTTGTTTATGTAAAATGTATATATACACATATTTATATCCTTATATATATTTATTATATTTATTTACACACAACGCGTGTCTTTTCCCTTCCCCTCCTCCTTCTCCTCCGTTCCCCTTTTCTCTCCTTCTCCTCCTCCTCCTTCTTCCACAACTGTCTCTCCTTTACCCCCTTACACTCCTCCTCCTCCTTCTCCTTCTCCTTCTCCTTCTCCTCCTCCTCCTCCTTCCACTTTTATCTCTCCGTTCCCCTCTTCCCCTTCTCGGTAAATGGCAACTACCTTGTAAAAAGACGAGATGGAAAATTCGCCCACTTCAAGAATCGCACGCTCATAGTCATGGAAGGAACGGCTGGAGGATGTATCGGACACAGACACAAAAACACACACACGGAAACAGATACACAAGCAAACCCCAAAAAACACACACAGACACTATACATGTGTTTACATATATAGATAGTAGATACAACATACATCATCATCAATAACGGTATACTCATGTTTGAGCAGCCGTGGACCTCTCCACCATATATGTATATGTATATATATACATAGATATATATGTATATGTATATATATATACATACACATATATGTATATGCATATATATACATACATATATATATATAAATATATATTTATGTGTGTGTATACATATATATGTACAAATATATATAAAAGATAGTTAAATAGATATATTTGTGTATGCATATATATATAGGTATTCATAGGTATGTATATATAAACATATATATAAGTTTACATATATAAATGTATATATACGTACATATTTTATATTATTATTTTATATATATATAATATATATATATATGTGTTGTGTGTGTGTGTGTGTGTGTTTGTGTGTGTGTGTGTGTGTGGTGTTTTTTGTGTGTGTGTGTGTGTGTGTGTGTGTGTGTGTGTGTGTCTGTCTATCTGTCAATCTATATATATGGGGAATAGGAGGAAGAGGGGATGGGGGAACTCCTCATCATGATTCCTCCTCTGCCTTCCCCCCCCCCCCATCCTTCTCCTCTTTCTCAGCTTCCTCCTCTATCTCCTCCTCCTCCATCTCCTCCACCTCCTTCTTCACTTCTATCTCTCCGTTCCTCCCCTTTCCCCTTCTCGGTAAATGGGAACTACCTTGCGGGAAAACGAGAAGGGAAAATTCGCCCTACTTCCAAGTTATTCAGGGCGTGGGGGTCGGGGGCGTATGGCATGCTAAGGGGGGCCGGGCGGTGTTAGTTCAAACCCCGGTACTGTCCTGCGGATTTCCCCCCAGAGCTGTATCACACACCAGATAGAGAGAGGGTGGGGGGAAAAGATTAAAAAAGACAAGGACAAGTATGACAAAGATCATAAGAAATTGAAGAAAAAGGTGCAGCACGAAGATGGCGGGGTGGCCTTTGGGGATACGAGGGGGATAGAAGTCTGGTCTCAACTGGCAGTTTGCTCGTCAAACTAGCGCTTGACAGGTAGTTTGCCAGGTCTGGCCACGTCTGGATGTAAACACAGTCAGGAATGTCGAAATAACGGTTATCAATGATAGAACATTATATAAATCCTCTTTATGTCTTTCCTATTGCGCGTTTTAGGTATGCAAGATATCTTCCATAGGTATTCATTCAAATGTGTGTGAAGCAGCACACTCAGACAAGGGCTACGGAGATCACAAAATCGTATTTTGCAGGAGCTCCGGTGTCGTGTGTTTTCTTTCTCTCTCCTCCCCTTCTTTCTCTCCTCTCCCCTTTTTCTTTCTCTCTTCTCTCTCTT
Organism: Penaeus monodon; assembly: GCF_015228065.2. NCBI lineage: Eukaryota > Metazoa > Arthropoda > Malacostraca > Decapoda > Penaeidae > Penaeus > Penaeus monodon. Next base: position 28,192 of record NW_023658362.1, read on the forward strand.
TCTCTTCTCTCTCTTTCCCTTCTCTCTCTTTTCTCCCCGCTCCTCTCCCTTGTCTCTTTTTTAAATTATCACTCCCCCCTTTTCTCTCTCTCTCTCTCTCCCTCCTCTCTCCCCCCCACTCCCTCTCTCTTTTTTTCCCCCTTTTTTTCTCTTTTTCTTTTTCCCCTCTTTCTCTCTCTTCTCTTCCTCTTCTCCCTCTCTATCTCTCTTCTCCTCTCTCTCTCTCTTTTTCCCCTTTCCCTCTCTCTCTCTCTCTCTTCTCTCGCTCTCTCTCTCTCTCTCTCCTCTCTCCCTCTTCTCCCTATCTCCCCTCCCTCTCTCTTCCCTCTCTCTCTCTCCTCTCTCTTTCTCTCCTCTCTCTTCTCCTCTCTCTCTCATCTCTCTCTCTCTCCTCTCTTTTCCTCTCTCTCTTTTCTCTCTCTCTCCTCTCTTCTCTCTCTCTCCTCCTCTCTCTCCCTCTCTTCTCTCCCCTCCTCTCTCTCTCTCTCCTCTCCCTCTCTCTTTTTTTTTTCTTCTCCTCCTCTTCCTCTCCCCCTTTTTCCCCCCTTCCCCTCTCTCTCCCCTCTCTCTCTCCTCTCTGTTTGTCTCTCCCTCTCTCCTTCTCTCTTTTCCTCTTTACCTCTTCTCTCCTCCCTTTCTCTCTCCCCTCTCTTTCTCTATTTTTCCTCTCCTCTCTCATTTCCTCTTCTCTCTCTCTCTCGCTCCCTCTTTTCTCTCTCTCCCCCTCTTCTCTCTCGCTCTCCCCCCCTCATTCTCTGTCTCCCCTCCCCCCCCCCTCCTCTCTCTCTCATTCTCTCCTCCGCCCTCTCTCCTCTCTCTCTATCTCTCTCTCTTTCTTTCTTTCTCTCTCCCTCTCTCTCCTCTCTGTTAATATATTATAAATATATATAATTTAATTTTAATATATATTAATAATATATATTATATATTATATATATGTATTAAAAACGCAAAAATTGCAATGGAAATGAAAATAATTAATAAGTAATAACATTGCATAATGAAGAAAATAATTGCAAAAATGTGAAAATGATGATGTAATGATATGATAACTTTAATATGCTGATAATCTGATTATAATAATGCAATAAAATCCATATAATTAAAAGGTAAAGAAAAAAATTTCCAAAGTCAAAAAAACGGAAAAAATCTGGGAAATATGGGAAATCATTATGAAAATAATGAAAAAATTCCAGAATTCTATTATCAGACAATAATGATGATAAAAATGGAATAGAGGGAATTTTGATAAATTTAATGAGATTAATTTATCATTATCATTATTATTTATTATATTATTATTTTAATTTTGTTTTTATATCATTATTATTTTTATTATTAATACTATATTATTATTTTTATTATTATTATTATTTTTATCTTATTATTATTATTTTTATTTTTAATTATTGAATTATTGCCAAAAAAATTATTCAACTGAAAAATAACAATAATGAGATAATAAGTATAAAAAATAATAAAAAAACGTTATATTATTGATATCAATATCTTTATTTTATTATTACTTTTTATTTTTTTTTACTGGTATATAATTGCAAAAAAATCATTATAACATAAAATTACAGAAATAACGATATTCATTAAAATAATGAATAAATAATTTATAAAACTTTATTATTGTTATTTTTAATTTTTATTACTGTTTTTATTGTTGTTTTTAGTTTAGTTGGAAAAATATATTTTACGTTGAAAAATGCAATAATAATGATAAAAAATGCAAAATATGATAATTATTGCATTAATGATGAAAATATGATGTAATGAGAAAAGTAGATGATAACGAAATAATGATTAATCATGATAAAAATGATGATAATAACGGGAATTTGTGTCCATATTAATAAAAAAAAAATGTAAAATAAATAATTCCCAAAAGTCGAAAAAGCGGCAAAATCTAACAAAATAAAACCCTTTCCAAAAGTACTCAAAAATGACGTTTTTTCGATTTTTTAGATTTTGGGAAAATTAGAGTAAAATGAAAATAATTACCAAATTGTATTTATCATGAAAAAATGATGAAAAAAGGACAAAAAAGAGATTTTGATAACTTTTGATGATTTTAAATTTATTAAATTTCATTATCATTATCTTATTATTAAAAATAATAATAATAAAAATAATAATAATATAAATTTATATTATTATTATTATTATTATTATTTTATTATTATTTTTATTATTGTTATTTATTATTATTATTTTTATTATTGTTATTATTATTACATTATTCTTCTTACTTTTTATTATTATTGTATTGAATGCTATTTCAATAAAAAATGTTTTAAAGGGTTTATGATTTGATTTTTGTGGTAAATATGATATATTTTCCTTTTTTAAAGGTACTAAAGGATGTTTTATGTAAAGGTCAAGTGTACCAAGGGATTTATGTAAACAAAAGCATCCCTTTGTCGTTTTTTTTTGTCGGCGACGCTGGAACATTGGAACGCGTTGAAGGGAGTCAATTTTTGAAAAAATTGTGATAAATAAAATTTGACAGCTGTGAGAATTAGATTTTGGATGGTTTTCATTTGACTCTGCCCTGATTTGGGAAACTATGTCACCAAAAATCATGGGAGATGGTTTTAAGTAAGTTGAAAACTCATTTATTTTTTTTTATGAAAAGTTTTGTGTTCCTTGTGGGGGTCAGGATGTGGCATTTACGAATCAAAAATCATGTGGAGATGGCTTATGTAAGTTTTAAATTTTCATTTATTTTGATTTTTTGAAAGTTTTGTGTTCCCTTTTGGGGTCAGGGATGTGGCATTTTCTAATCCACTTTTTTTGAATATTTCAAGTTTGATTTTTTTTACTTTTCTGAACTTTAATTGGGTTTTAAGATTTTTTAGGCTTTTTTCCAGTATCAAATGTAATACTTATCTAATTATTATAGCAGTTTAAGAATCGTTTTTCTTTTTGGGGGCCCGTTCCTAATAGTGATTTTTTCCTTTTTTTAGTGAACCTTCAAAAATAAAGGTTTTTCAACAGTTTCTGATATTTTGGGGACCAATTATTATTTTATTATTTTTTTATTATTTTTATTATTATTTTTTTATTATTATTATTTTTATTTTTTTTTATTATTGTTTTTATTTTATTATTTTTAAATTTTTATTTCTTTTAAATTTTTAGTATTATTGCCAAAAAATATTATAACTGATTAATAAAAATAAAAAATTAATAAATACAATAATAAAAAAAAATCATTATAATATGTTATTAAATTATATTGTTTTTATTTATTATTTTTATTTTATTATTATTATTTTATTTTATTATTTTTATTATTATTATCATTTTATTTTTTTTATTATTATATTATTATATTTTTATATTATTATTACTATTATTATTTTATTTTTATATTTTTTTTATTATCATTATCCTAGTTATTATCATTATTATTATTATTACTTTAATGATTATATTATTCCAAAAAATATATTATAAAAGTGATAAAACAAAAAATAATAACAATAAGATAAAATAAAAATAATAAAAAAAAAAATATAATAATAATCGTTTTAAAAGTTTTTTATTAATATTATTTGTTGTTATTCCTTATTTTTATTTTTTCTGGATATAATTGTAAAAAAAATAGTAAATTTTAAAATATATATATAATTTTTATATAATATATAATAAACATATATGTGTAATATATATAATATATAATTTTATATATTATATATATATATTTTGTAAATTTTTGGGAATCATTTGGTAAGATGTTAAAAATTCCAAATTGTATTATATACAGCATGTGATACAAAAGAGAATAAAAAGGGAAATTTTTAAACATTTGATGATTATTAATTTATTAATATTTCGTTTTTTATTATCATTTTATTATTATTATCATTATTTTTTTTTTCATTATTATTTTTATTTTTATTATTATTTTTTTCTTTATTGCTTTTTTTATTTTTTTTATTAGTATTATTATTATTTTTTTATATTATTATTTTATTTTTATTATTATTTTTTTATTATCATTTTTATTATTATCATTACATTACATTATCATTATCATTTCATTATTTTTATTACTTTAATTATTTGTATTGCTGCCAAAAAAAAATATTATAAATTAAAAATAAAAATAATAGTAGCAATAAATAATAATAAAAATGAAAAAAAGATAATAATAAATAATCGTTATAATTTGTCATTAATATTATTATTGTTTTTTATTTCATTATTTGTAAAAAAAAATAGAATTACATTATAGATAGATAGAAGATAGATAATAATATTATTATAAAATAATATTTTAATATAGAATATAAATTTTATTATAAAATAAAACCATATGAAAACAAATTATGCTATATATATATATATATATAAATATATAATAATTATATATATATATATAAATATATTATATATAAATATTTTTATAATTAATATATATAATATGTATATAATATGTATATATAATATATGATATTATATTATAGTATATATATATTAATTAATAATATATATTTTATATTTTATATATATACATTACTATATAACCCTATATACGTAGTATATTTATATTTTATACATATTTATATATAATAAAATAGATAGATAATAATTATATATATGTATACACACGCACCCACACACAACCCCACCACACACACACACACACACACCACACACACACACAAAAACACACACACACACACAACCACACACAACACACAACCCATACACATAACATAAATACGACATCATAACCCATATTTATAATTAATATATATTATATATATATATTATATATACACATACGACAAATACACACACCACAGATTATATATAATATATATATATATATATATATAATAATATATTAATATAATATAAAATTATTATATATAAATATAAAATTATAATATATAAAATATATATTATATATAATATATATATATACAAATGAAAATTAAATAATATTATATATAACATATATATAATATATATAAATATAATATAATATATATTATATATATATATTATATATATGAATATTATATAAATATATATAAAAATTTTATATTATATATAATATTATAATAAATGTGTGGGTGTGTTTTGTGGTGTGTGGTTGTGTGTGTTGTTTTCTGTCAATATTATATATATATATAATAATATATATATTATTATATAAAATTTTGATATATTAATAATATATGATTAATATATATTAATATATATATATAGTTTATATTTAAAATTATATTTATTATCATAATCTATATATGATCTTTTTATATATTATGTATAAAAAATTTAATATATATTTTATTTATATAAATTAATTTAAAATATATATATATACATAAAAATATATAATATATATAAAATATATAAAATATATATATATTATATTATATATTGTTTATTATTATATATATTATATATAAAAAATTTTAACACTCCCATATATATATATATAAATTATATATATATATATAAAAAAATATGGGGTGTGTGTGTGTGTGTTTGTGTGTGTGTGGTGTGTTTGTGTGTGTCTGTGTTTGTCTTTGTGTTTGTGTGTGTCTGTGTTTGTGTGTGTGTGATGTTTTTATATATAAAAAATTTATTTATATTATAAAATTTAATATAATATAAACATAATAAATTGTAAATTTTAATTTTAATATATATATTATATATATATATAATATATAAAATATATAATATATATTTTATATATATATATATATAAAAATTAAAATATTATATACCTATCACTCAACTTGAGTAATGATAGCAAATTTTCCGGTCACCCCCCATGGGCATTCAGGGGAAATTGTATAACATTAAAATCCTATGTCGATGTACTGTATATAATTATTATATATATATATATTTTTATAATATATGTAATATATGTTATTTTATATTTATATAAATATATATATATAATATATATATATGTATATATATATATATAATATATATATAATTACATTATACATATATAGATAGATAGATGTAGAATAGATAATGTAGATATATGAGATAATGAAAAGAGAAAACCACATAAAAAAGAAACAAAAACCGAACGTTTCGAACTCTTCACGATTTCCTCTTCAGACGAATAAAGCGAAAGGATAAAAGGAAAAATTTTGGCAAGAAAATTATAGTGATAGAGAGACAGGACGAAAAAGACTGAATAAGGTCTCAGGAGGGTAAAAGGTCGAAGAGTCTGGGGAAGGTTTTGCTAACTACGGGGAGGTGATCACCCAGGCCCCTTGCCCAGCACTCAAGTTAAATTAGGCTTTTTTCTAATTAAAAGAGTTTCTAACATTTTTTTTTCGTACAAATTTTGGTGTTTTATAAATTTAATTTTAGCGTTTTTTCCAGTTAACCCGGGTGACCTTCATCCCGTAATGAACGAAACACCATTTGATTCCTAGAAAATCAAACATCACGCTGTGTTCATTAATTTTTTCTAAAAGCTCTACCGGTCTCCCTATGTAAAACTTGGGGAAATCTTAAAAGGGTATAGTGAAATACCGGGGAAGTCCAAGAGCCCCGCTAGCCGCATTGTTTTTTTACTAAAGTTTTACCAACATATTCGATTGAAAAGAAATTCATCCGGCCTTTAAAATGGCCGTTTTTAGGGAACAATTAACAATTACTGGCACTACCCTTTTGAGAATTAGGGGAATGAGTAAAAATTTCCATCTCGCAGCGAGTGTGCCTGTTTAAAAAAAGGGGGATATCCAAAATTTCAAAAAAGATTAAAAAATGAGTCAAGCCCCCGATCAATAAACTCATTGTCACAAATTTATAT
>NW_023658362.1:35105-45105 GCF_015228065.2 Penaeus monodon
TAAAAAAAAAGAAAATATAGTTTTTCTCAAAAAAGTTTTTCCAAAAATGGTTTTAAAAAATTTAAAATTTTCCCCGATTTTATTTTTGAAAATTTTGGCAATGATTAGGGATAAGATAAAAATTTACCAAATGGTATTTCATCATGACCATATATTAAAAGGTGAATAAAGAGAATTTTGAAACTTTGATGATTTTAATATTAAAATATTTTTATTTAATTTTTATTATTATTATTATTATTTTATTATTATTATTATTATTTTATTATTATTTTATTATTTTTAAAATTTTTTAATTATTATTATCATTTTTATTTATTTTTATTATATTTTTTTATTAATATTTTTATATTTTATTTTCCAAAAAATTATTAAAACTGTAAAAAAAAACAGTAATAATAATAATGGGTATAATAATACTATTTTTAGTCGTTATAATATTATTAATTAATATTTCATTGTTATTATTTCATTATTTATTTTATATAGTAAAATTGGAAAAATTTTTATTATATCAGTAATAACAAAAGAATAATGATTTTAATTAGTAAGGCAAAAAGATTATTATAAACGTTTTTATTGTTATTATTATTGTTATCTATATTTTGTTGTTGTTATTAGTATATTTACAAAAATATTATTACAACTGCAATATGAAATAAAATGATAAAAATTTTGAATAATGTGAAAGATGAGATAATGATGAAAGATAAGGGTAACGATAGAAATGAGTAATCTTGATAATAATGTGAAAAAACAAATTGTCCAAAATTAAAAAAAAAAAAGAAAAAGAAAAAACCCCAAAAGTCAAAAAAAGCGAAAAAAATTCTAGGAAATAAGTCTTTGAGAGTAAATCCAAAATGACTTTTTTTTCATTTTTCTTTAAGTTTTGGCCAATTTTTGGTAAAAAAGATAAATGATACCAGAAGGGTATTCATATGAAAATAATGATGATAAAAGGAGAATAAAGAAAGGTTTGATAACATTGAGATTATAATATTTTTAATTATATTATTATTATATTATTATTTTTATTTATATTATTATTATTTATTATTTTATTTTTTTAATTTTCTTATTATTATTATTATTTTTAAAATTTATTATTTTTATTATTTTTTATTATTAATACTTTTATTTCATTTTATTTGCCAAAAAATTATTAAACTGTAATAATAACAGAAATAATAATAAAAAGTATAAAAATAATTTTGTTAGTCGTTATAATATTATAAAAATTTTATTATTGTTTTTATTATCATTATTATTTTTTTTCTAGTAGTAAAATTTTGCAAAAAAATTTTTTAAAACATAAAATACAGTAATTATATAATTAGAATAATGGTATAAATAATTTTTAATATTGTTATTTTGTTATTACTATTATTTTTTTTGTTGTTATTAGTATAGTTAGAAGAATAAAATTTTATAACGCAAAAATTCAATATTAATGATAATAATTGAAATAATGATGATAATAATTCAATAATGTTGATAATGATGTGAAAGATGAAAATGTGATTGAAACGATGGTAATAAATAATCATGATAAAAAATGTGAAATAAGGGGTAGTGTCCATATGAAATAAAAAAATAGTAAAAAAAAAAAAAAATCAAAATCAAAAAACGGAAAAAACTAGCGAAAATACCCTTTTTGGAGTAAACTAAAAATTTTCTTTTTTTTCGATTTCTTTGATGATTTTGGAAATGATTAGGGTAAAAATGTAAAATTCCCAAAAGGGTATTCTCATGACAAAATGATATAAAAGTGGAATAAGAAAATTTGATAACATTTTGATTTTTAATTTTATCGATATTTTTATTTTTTATTATTATTTTTATTATTATTTTTTTGTTTTATTATTATTATTATTTTAAATGTTATTGTTTTTTATCATTATTGCCAAAAAAATATATAAACTTAATAATAACAGTAATAATAATAATAAGTATAAAAAAATATTGATAGTCTTAAATATTATTATTAATATTATTATTGTTATTTTTATCTTTTTATTATTTTTACTAGTACTATAATTCCCCAAAATAATTATCATAACAGTAATAACTACATTTACTAACGATATTAAATTAAAAAATGGTATAAATAATTTTATAAATCTTTTATTTTTGTTTTATTTTTGTTTTTACTTTTATTATTTTTGTTGTTTTAGTATATTACAAAATATATTTTATAAACTGTAATAATTGAAATAATAATGATAAATTTTGCAATAATGATAGTTTTGCAAAAAGAGATAATGTGATGATAATGATGATAATGTAACATGAGGGAACGATAGTAAATGAAAATCATGAAAATTGATGATGAAAAAAAAGGAATTGTGCCCAAATAAAAATAAAAAAATAGGTAAAAAAAAAACCCCCAAAAAAGTCAAAAAAAAGCGGCAAAATCTAGAAAAAATAGCCTTTTGACAGTATACTCCAAAATGACTTTTTTCGATTTTTTGATGATTTTGGCAAGATTAGGGAAAATAAGATAAAATTCCCAAATGGTATTCATCATGACAATAATGTAAAAAAGGAGAAAAAAGAGAATTTTTGAAACATTTGATGATTTTTAAAATTATAAATATTAAAAAGTTAATAGAAAGTTTATTTCCCACCCGGCTATCTGCTCAGGCGTGGGCAATCATGATTACATTTTTTACATATTCTACTTTACAGTAGTCGTAATACTGTAGTTGTAAAAGGGTAAAAAAATAAAAACATACATCATAAAAAATTTTTACTTTATGTTTTTGCCACTGTGTTGAAAAACACGTTATTTGCATACGGGGTATACATAGTAAATTTGGGATAGTCGAGTAATTTTTTCCAAGATCAGATGAAATGAATATACATAGTTCTTTTAACCTCATTTAGGTGGTCTGAAAGGGTGATCACATGGGCATTCCCAGATATAGTGCTCAAGTGTTGTTTGTTTTCTCGTTTTACAGTCTACATCTAGATTTACTGCACTTCTTGACCGGGAGGGGGCCAACATTCGTAATAAAACGTATTCGGCAAAACCAATCACTGTCTGGTTGATTGGGGCCACCCTAGAAGGGCCCTTTTCCATCCCCATATGATCGTAGTGCCTTATGGTAAACTTTCGGGCCCTTTGAGTGTTAACAGATCTACTGTTCTTCCTTATGAAAAATTTTCATATATGTGAAAACCCCTAGCAAGAGGCATCCAAGATCTATGTTCACAATACCCTTCCTTGCAGGCTTTTTTTCCCCAAATTTGTTACGTGGTCTGCTTGCGATGCCAACAGAGATGGTTCCATACAAAAAATGTTGAAATACCTTTTTGCATAGGTTAGTTACGCTTAATGAAAAATCCAATTTCTTCATCGCCCCCCTGCTTTGAAAAGAATTTTAGCGCCCGAAGAGCATTTGAGAGTCACAGAAAACTATCCAGGCCCCAGACATTAAAAAATTCCGTTGCGAGGATAAAACCTGCCGCCCCGTTGTGTATTTGCTGGCCCATTTTTTTGTATTTAATTTTTAACTTGTGTTGTAGTAAGCCTTTTTTGTAACAGGCAAGACATTTTTATTTATTATTATTATTTTATTATTACTATTGCCAAAACAATTTATAACTAATAATAAAATAGAAAAATAATAATAGATAAAATAATATCTAGTCGTTATAATATTATTTAATATTTTATTGTTATTATTATCTTTATATTATTTTTCTAGTAGTAAATTTGTAAAAATAATTATTAAACAGTAAAAAACCAGTTTTTATTTTTCCCAAAAAATTATTATAACTGTAATAAAAACAGAATAAAATAATAATTATAAGATAATATGATACTTATAATAAAATTTTTTTAAAATTTTTATGGTTTTTATTACATTATCATTATTTTTTTAGAGTATAATTGAAAAATAATTTTTTTATAACAGTAAAAAATCAGTTAACGATATTAATTTAAAAAATGGTATAAATAATTATTATAATATCGTTATTTTTGTTATTATTATTGTTATTACATTTAATTGTTTTTATTAGTATAGTTACAAAAATATATATTATACTGCAATAATTGCAATAATAATGATAAAAAATTGCAATAATGATGTAAAATTCAATAATAATGAAATAATTGCAAAATATGATAAAATTGCAATAATTAAATAATTGAATAAGTGATAATATGATGATGATGATGATAATAGATGGGAACGATAGTAAAGATGTCATCCAGTTGCCAGTGCCCCAGGCCTCCCGAAAATGAAAGAATTTTTATATCTTTATTACACATAAAATCATAGGAACTGTTTGGTCTAATTCTTTCAGCAGTTTTTCTCGGGCCCCAATTTTATATATATTATATTATATATATAAAAAATATATATTATAAAATATGTATATATATATTATGTATATTATATATATATTTTTTTTTTTTTTTTTTTTTTTTTTTTTTTCTTTAACGGTTGGTTCAGTTTGAGCCGCCGGGTCACAGCATGAACTGATTTTTGGAGTAGTCATTCTCTCTTTTTATCCGGATTTGGCACTGGCATGAGGGCTGGCTTGTCACCCAGTGGTAAATGGGCAATCGAGGTGAAGATTCTTCCCAAGGGGAATTCTCTATCTAGGTTTAATTTACTTAAAATTATGTAAATCACGCGCGTTCACCACCAATCGCCGCATGCGAGTGCGGGGTGCATCCTTGCACCACGCATCGCCCACGTGCTATTGAGCACGCGCGCTGATTTATATAAAATATTTATATAAATATATATATATATTAATTATATATAATAATAATATAAAAATTATATACATATATGATATATATTAATATATTTTTAAAATAATATATATATATAATAATATATATATATAATATTAATATATATATTACGTGTGTGTGTGGTGTGTTCGGGGTGGGTTGTGTGGGGGGTGAATATATATATATATATTATATATATAATTATTTTAAAATATATATATTATATATATATATATATATATAATATATATATATACGTTGGGGGGTTGTTGTTGTGCGTGTGTTTTTCGTGGTGTGTGAAATTAAATATATATAAATTTAAAATTTTAATATATATTATATATAAAATATATATAATATGCATATAGTAGTGTGTATCCCATTATATATATATAAATAAAATTTATATAATTTATAAAATTCCCATATATAATAATATATAATATATATATATTATATATATATATATATATATATTTTATATAATATGTTATGTATTATTAATTAGCATGTATATACATCTGTTCATCAATAAGCCGCGGATATTCCAGATATTAATATTTTTAGATTTTTCTAAAATAATGTTGACATTCAAAATATTAAAGAAATATGCAAAACTGTTTATTAATTTTCTGTACTATATATTATGGGCATTCAAACCCACCCCCCAGAAAGCGGTTTTCACGAACGCAAACAACAACAACAGAGGAGGAACAGATGAGGAAATTTGTATTTCGCGCTAGGGAAGAACAAAAACGGACCTTTTGCCCCCAAAAAGTTGGGTGGTAACACTGCAGCTCTGTTTCCGCAAAATTTTTTGGAATTGGTAAGAAGTAGCGTATAATTTTTCAATTAATTTTACCCTTTCTGTCGGTAATTTTATCTTTTTCGCAATAACCGAAGCATGTCAAAAATATTTATGTATTTTTGTTTTTTTTTTCTAGCAGAAAAAAATATTGAAATCTATCCGGGGTTGATAAGGTCTCCCGCATATTGCAGCTAACTTTCTGCAAGACATATTGTGGGAGCGGGCCCATAATTTTAGCTGTTTCTACGAAAACAAATGCAACTACTAAACTGAATACAGGCCCTTTAAATGAAGGGTTTTTATTTACCAGATCACACCCACCATCCCCTACACCCCAAATTTTTTTTTTTTTTATTTGAGTTTTCTTTGTGTTGTGAAGCATGGGAAAACCTTAGGGACGACAACCCCACGGCCCCCATTTTGGGGTGATCTTAGAACAGGGGAAACCAAAGTTTTTTTTTGAAAAAAATAAAAAATTTCCAAAAACAGTTTTTAAAAAAAATTTTAAAATAATAAAAAGGGGAAATTAAAAAAAAAAAAAAAAAAAAATAAAAAAAAAAAAAAGAAAGAAAAAAAAATAAAAAAAAAAGAAAAAGGATAAAAATAAAAGAAAATAAATTTTAAAAAAAAGAAAAAAAAAAGGTGGGTAGGTACAAGGCAAAAATAAATAAAATAATAAAATATAATAATAAAAAAAACAATAAAAAAAAAAAAAAAAATTTTAAAAAATATAAAAATAAAAAAATAAAAATAAATATTTGTGTGTGTGTTTTGGTGGGGGTTTCTGTGTGTATCGTGTGTGGGGGGTTGTAAATTTATAATATATTTTAAAAAATTTTTATTAAAATTAGATATCATAATTATTATGTAGTATGTTTAAAAACAATATAAAAATATAAAAAATAAAGGAAACAAAAATAAAAAGAAAACAAAAAAAAAAAAAAAAAAAATAAAAAAAAAGAATTAAATAAAAAACAAACACAAAACCACACAAAAACACACACACAAAAAAAAACATAAAAAAAAAAACAAAAGAATAATAATAATAAAAATAAAAAATAAAAAATAAAAATATATAAAATAATTTGGGTGGGGGTGGGGTGTGTGGGGGGGTGGTTTCGGATTGTGGTGGTGCACAAAAAAAAAAAATTATATTTATAAAAATAAATAATAATAAATATTTAATCACACACACAACCCACACACACCACACACACACACACACACACCACACACAAAATTATATATATAATAATAAATATTTATATTAAAATTTTTAAATTATAAATATATTTTTACAGAAAACAACACACACACCACACACACACACCCAAAAAAAAACACACAAAAAACACAACCACACAACACACATATTGTTATATATATTATTATATATATTATATATTATTATATTTTATTAATAAAATATAATAAATATTAGTACACCCCACACACCACACCACACACACACAAACACACCACACCCCCACACACACAACATTTATATAATACATATATTATATAATATAATATTTTATAAAAAATATATATATTAATACATACATCATATATAAAATATATTAATAAATATTTTTTAAAACATATATACACACAACACACACAGACAGTTGGTGTGTGGGGTTTTTGGTGTATGTATGCAAATTTTATTTTAAAATTTTTATATATAATATATATATATATAATATATATAAAATTTTATTTTTATATAGAATTATATAATTATATATGTATGTATATTATTTTATATAATATTATATATATATAATTATATATATAATTTTATATAATATAAATGTGTGTGTGTGTGTTGGTGTTGTTTGTGGGGGGGGTGTGTTGTGTGTGTGTGTGGGTGTTGGTGTGTGGGTGTGTTGAATATGTAAAAAATAATTATATATATATATATATTATATATTATAAAAATTTTTTATTTATTTATAGCTATTTTATAATATATTATGTAACATAAAAATTTTATATATATATATATAATATATATATTTAATTATATATATATATTAGTGTGTGGTTGTGGTGTGTGTGGTGTTGTGTGTTTGGTGTGGTGTGTGTGTGTGTATATTGATATATATTATATATATTAATATTTTTTTAATACTATATTTTAATTTTAAATTAAATAAAACAATATATATATTTTATATTTTATATATAATATTTATATAATATAAAAAATTTAAAAACCCAAAAACAAAAACACAGAAAGTGTCCCAAAAAGAGAAAGAGAAACAGCCACAGTAAAAAAGAAACTAAACCGTAAACTTTTTCGAATTTTCACGAGTTCCTTTTAGACGAAAAAAACCGAAATGGATCAAGGAAAAAATTTTTTGGCAAGATATAAGTATAGAGAGACAGGACAACAAGAGCTAAATCAGTCTCAGGAGGGTCAAGTCGGCTTGACGCTTTTTTGAAATTTTTTCGAAATTGGAATCCCGTTTTTTTCTTAAATCAGCAACTCTCTGCGGATGGAAATTTTTTACTCATTCCCCAATTCACAACAGGGGTAGTGCCAGTAACTTTTAATTGTTCCGTAAACCCCTCCCTCGATGAAAAAAAGGGAATGTTTTAAAGGGGCTGGCATTGACATTGTCTTTACATACCAATACGTGCGTAATATTTTGTAAAACAAATGCGGCTAGCGGTTCTCTTGGACTTTTTCCCGTATTTACACATACCTTGAAAGATTGCCCCAAGTTTTAATAGTGGACCGGTAGAGCTTTTGAGAAAAAAAATTAAAAGAAAACACGTGATGTTTTAATTTTCTGAGAATCAAAAGCGTGTTTCGTTCTTTTCGGGATGAAGGTCACGGCTTTTAAATGGAAAAAGAGCTAAATTAATTATAAAACAACCAATTGTACGAAAGAAAAATGTTAGAAATTTTTTAATTAGAAAAAAAAGCCCAATTTCAACTTGAGGCTGGCAATGGGCCTGGATTCTTTCCTCCCCTTAGTTAGCAAAGCCCTTTGCAAAGACGTTACGGTTTAGTTTTTATTTTTTACGGGGTGTTTTTCTTTTCATAAAATTTACTTAATTGTATATAATATATTATAATATAATAAATAATATAATAAATTTAAAAATATGTATATATATAATTATATAATATATATATATACATATATATAATTATAATAATAATATAATATATATATATAATATATATATTATTATATATATATAAAATGGTGTGTGTATAATGTGGTTTTTTTTTGTGATTTGTGGTGTGTGTCTTACAATATATAAAAAATATATAAATATTATATATATATATATATAAAAATTAATAATATGGGTTAAATACATACATAATATATATTATATTATATAATTTATATAATTATATATATAATTTATATAAAAATATTTTTTGCAAAAAACACACACACACACCATACACACACAAACACACCCACCCCAAAACACAACACACACACCCCAACCACACAACACACCACACAAACACAACCCGGGGACACACACCATATATATTAAAAAAAAAAATTAAAAAAAAAAAAAGGTAAAAGTATAACAATCAACATCACACACATCTAAAAAAAAAAAAAATAAATAAAAAAAAAAACACAAACAACCACACCACAAAACACACACAAAACACAAAACACAACACACCACACACAACCCACACCCCAACAAAACGCACACAACACACAGACACACACACACACACACAACACCACACATACCACACACACAACACAAATAAATAATAAAAATAAAAAAATAGAGAGATGTAAATATTATATTATAATAAAAAATAAATATAATATATATATAAATATATATATAAATTTTATATATAATACAAATAATATATAAAATAAAATAATAAATATATAATATTTATTTTATATATAATATTAATAAAAAAAATTAAATATATATATTATATATAATATTATATTATATATATTTTTTTAAAGATTATTAATTTTTATTTTATATTATTTTTTAAATATTTTTATTTTATTAATAGTTTACATAAAACTTATAAATATATATATTATATATATATATATATATAATATTTATAAAACAAATATACACACACACACAGCATGTGTGTGTGTGTGTGTTTTTGTGGTGTGTGTGTTTGTGTAGTATGAATATATATTATATAATATCAATATATATAAAATAAAGTAAATATATATTATAATATATATTATATATTATAATATTATATTTTATTTCTTTTAAAGTATATTAATATATTTTAGTATATATATTATTTATAAAATATATTAAATTAAATATAAACATTTCTTTTTTTGCATTAAAAATATGTTTTTATGTATTTAAAAATTTTTATTATATATTATATAATATATATATAATATATATATATGTATATATTTTACACTCCCCAAAAACCAAAAAGTTGG
>NW_023658362.1:55477-65477 GCF_015228065.2 Penaeus monodon
TATATGCATGTTCTATATATAGAGTGATTCATTTTTATAAATTGATATATATATATCTATATAATATATTATTATATATATATATTCATAAACATAACACACCACACACACGTACACACACACACACAACAGACCCCACACACATACACACACACCACACACACACACACGCACACACACACACACACACACACACACTATATCGGGTATAGAACCCTATTCACATTGGCTTGCAAGGTATAATACGGGTATTTCGGTCATTGACTCTTTATTTCTGAGGTTGACGACCACGCAGTATAAGAACACGAGAGATGTCAGTATGGGTAAGGCGGTACGTGGGTCGCAGCCAGCTGCCCGGAGGGAGAGGGCAGAGCTGACCTTTACGCGTAGGATGCTTACCACGAACCCCCAGGCAAACGCGGTGAGATATCATATGTGACCCCCGCCCTCGCTGAGCGAAGGTTAATTTTTTGGATTTTTGGATCCACGTGGAAAACAGCCACTTGGTCCCCTTGGGAACCGAAATAGAAATTATCCACATCGTAAGAATTATCCACATCCTTATTGCTTGGGCACTACTCGTGCCTCGCCCACGAGGCGCCTTTCAAGTGACCTGACTTGATGGTCGTCTCGTTCTCGTGCGTCGTCCTGGTGCATCCCTTGGCTGCTCGTCCCCCTGTCGTCCTCATCCTCATTGGTCCTTGGTGTACGCTGTCCTGTTGTCCGGGTCCACACGTCCCTCGAAAGTCTCGCACAGGTTCCTCCTGACTCAGATTCGTCTGCCTCCTCTAGTCGGGCCTAGGTCTAACACGCATCCGCGGCGTCCTCGTCCACACCTTCATCTCCAGATTCTCGTCCAGGTTTCTATCTTTCTCGCGTCCACTACGTCTGTCGTAACTTCCATCCGGGATCTACGGGCGTCGGGGCAGGGGTGGCATCTCGGAGCGGCTGATACCTCGCTACGAGCTTCCTGTAGTTTGAATGGATCTGTGGGGGGGCGTTCAGAGGGAGGGGGCTGGCAACATCGTCTCGCAGGCAAACGCCCGTCCACAACATCATGGACGGCTTAAAACACCTGCTCTGATGAACAATCCGGTGTCCCGCAGCCTAATCGATCTTTGATGACGTCCTTCCCACGGCATCCTAAGGTGACCGGAACTATCGCAGGATCTTCCTTCGGTGCCGTGTTGTTCCCGACTCATATTATAGTCGTGGAACCGATCATACACGTAAGGGCCAGATTAGTAGGAAAAAGAGGGCAAACAGAGAAGAGGGGGTGTTAAGTACCACTATGCACGGTGATTTATAAAAATTGCCGGTTGTTAAATGTTGGTTTTTAAATTATTTTCGTCTTTTTTTTTTTTCTTTCATTTTGTTTTATTTTCACAAAGATAAAAGAAGAAAATAGAAGAAGGGAGACGTCAGTATCGGTCCGCAAGCCTGAACTTAACTACCCACCGTCTCGTATAGATATGAGGGTAATAAGGGAACAGACTCGCGATCCGCGAAATATCTATTTTAACCATAGTTCCGTTCACACGATAAGAATAGTGTAATTTGTACATTATGTACGAACCACTCTCTTCACACGGACAAAATTGCTGGCTAAAGAGATACATATTACTCTTTACGCCGGCTAAGACATCAGTCAACCTTATCAATGAAATGGTCCTTGTCCTTCGTCCTGCGTGTATGAGTTATGTGAAGGTGGTGTGTGTATGGCGTGTGTGAGTGACAGATATCGTGAATAGAGGGAGAGGCGAAAGTGACCTCACACAGAGAATGGAATCGAAAACATGAATATTAAACTTCACTATAACAAAACTGAAGTACATTAGCAATGCTAAGCTATTTAAGATTATTTCAACTACCCATGTGATTCAACATATAATGATATGCGACAGAATGTAACGCATGATGAATGGTGACTGAAAAAATATTCGCAAGCTATTTTAACAAGCAAATTTCTTTCTCGGGGTCAGATTTGAACTGCCGAGGTACCTGCTAGCTATAGCATGCCAGACCTCCGTAAAAACTCATAACTGGTGGATCCTGATACCCAAATGCCATATATGACTGAGGCGACTCGAGCTAAGGATATATAAATTTTCACGAATCACACAAACGCTTGGGTGTACCAAATAATGCAGCGGACTTGAGGAGGGTGAGAAAGGTTTGATTAATAAGTGAATAATGATTCTATGCTTAAACCCTAGTCCTACATTAATTACGGGACGTAACCGTGGGTCACACCGCTCAAAATGTGCCGAACGATACTTCGGTTTATTGTACCTAACTTCTCAATGACAGAGTCGCAGTCTATTAGGTGTTTTACCAGACCCTCCCGGGCAATATCAAGGCCAATCCTGTGCACTATGATATTGGTGAAGATCCTAACGCTATATTTCAATAATACAAAATTATGAATTGCCTTACACGCTTTGCTCTAGCGCCGGGGGGGGGATGACCCTTGTCACCAAAAAGCAATGAAACAATGCTGTGGTTATTCCCAAGGCAAATCAACAAAAATACCTAACAAAATACCGGGAACAAGCTTTCCAATTTGATCCTTCCCATGGTCGCCACCGACCGGAAAGAGAAAGTGAGGTTACAGGTTCAAGACGGGAAAAAAACCTTTTTTCTAATCAAGTGCCAGCCAGCGAAGAAAAGGTACGGTCAGGTCGGGGCGAGGGGGAGGAAAAAATGAAATGATTTCGGTGATAGGATAAAATCAAGAAACGGCGTTAAATCTTTGCAGTGAAAGCGCTATACATACTCTAAAATGAGAGAAAATAATTAATTACTTAAATACGAACGATATTCATGTTTATTGGTCACATACTCATGTCGCACGAATGCGATCCTGAGTGAAGGGGAATAGTGTGAGAACGTGCCTTTGTTGCTTGTCATTATCACCGTTTACCTAACAAAAAAAAACGGCTTAACACATTTATGGGAAAAGGAGGAAGAAATAAGAAAGGGGGGGCTAAACGGGTGCTTACGTTTATTTTTTTTTTTTTTTTTTTAGCCATGTCCTTCAAGCATCGAGTGGATTTTCTTCGCAGATTGCGTTCAATGCTGTGAGCCGGAGGAACGCAGGCGCACCCTGCCGCCGATTTGTAAAAGGCTATGTTAAACGTACAGTGGCTGACAGGGACGCAAACACTACGTAAAAGGGGTGAACACACCATACGACGACGCTATCGACTGTCTAAAGGGGGTTAAAAGCGCCGCGCGGGGAGGTCGCGGTCAGCTGCCGCGATGAAGGGCGGTGCTGCCCTTGAGTAGACCTTATTGCGCCTGGGGTCTTAGCACGACTCCCGTCAACGAGGTCAGATATAAGATGTGACCATCCTCCCTCGCTGAGCGGGATGGTTCTATTTGGGACTTTGGATCCGCGTATAACCACCACGTGAGCCACTGGTAACAGAAATAGGTTTATCCACATCCTCTAACAGAAATAGACATAATCCACATCCTATAGACAGAGAGAGAGGAGAGAGAGACTGGTGGAGAGAGAGATAGAGGGAGAGAGAGAGAGGGGCGGGGAGAGAGAGGAGAGGAGAGAGAAGCGAGGAGGAGAGAGAAGAGAGCGAGAAGTTGAGGAGAGAGCGGGAATAAAAAGTGAGAGAGCGAGAGAAGGAGAGAGAGAATGGGGGGGAGAGGAGAGAAAAGGAGTGAGAGTGAGGTGAGAAGAGAGAGAGGGGGTGGAGATAGGGGGAGTAGTGTGGGGAGAGAGAGTGAGTAGGGGGAGAGAGAGAGAGAGAGAGGGGAGACAGGAGTGGGGGGGGGGTTTGGTAGAGAGAGAGCGAGACGAAGAGGAGGAAGAGAGAGAGAGAAAAGAGTAGGTTAAAACGGGAGCGAGATAGGTAGCGATAGGGGGGAGAGAGAGAACAGAACAAGATAGAGATGCGAGAGCGAGACGAGGAGAGCGGAGAGAGAAAAGAGAGAGAGAGAGGAGAGAGAGAGAGAGAGAGAGCGATAAAGTATAGAGAATAGAGGAGCAGCCAAGAGAAATAGGCGAGAGAAGAGCGACTAAGAGTGAAGAAATAGATTAGAGACGTGCAGACAACGCTAGGGAGCGTTGCGATGCGATCAGTATGAGAACAGCGAGAGTAGGGAGGGAGATAGAGAGAAGGGTGAGGATGAGATAGAGAGACATAGGAGAGAGAGAGGATAGCGGGAGAGAGATAGGCGGGGAGAGGGTGAAGAAGAGAGAGCTAAGGGATGGAGAAGAGTTGAGAGAGAGATAGAGAGAGATGATCTATTTTAGTTATGGTAAGGGAGGTTCGGTTGGTTAGGTAAGTTAGTTTTAGGTTAGGGTAAGTTAGTTTTGCTTTGGGTAAGAAGTTTCATTGGTTTAAGATAGGAAATCACTTTTACTTATATTATCTTATGTTATATTCCAGGTTTATGTTAATCAAGATTAGGTTTAGTTTCGGTTATGTTGCAGTAGGTTTTAGTTAGGTTAGGTTAAATACTGATGGATTACATTTACTTACGGTTTGGGTTATAATGAACTTACCATCCTAACCTACCCTACATTAACCTAAGCTAACTAAACCGACCTAACCTAACTTAACTGAACTGAAATAACCTAGAACAAGATAAGCTAAACTAGCTAGACGAAACCTAGCTTAAAGCTAACATGCAATCTTAACCTAACTAAATCCTAACCCTAGCTACTAACGTGAGTTACCTACTTTCTAACCTAATTTTAAAATGTACCCTAACGTAACCATAACCAATTCTACCACTCCTAAATGACCTAATTTAACTAACCAACCCGGTACGAAAACTAAACTAATCCCACCTCCTTATCTAACCTAACCTAACGCTAAACTAAGCCCAATTAACCCAACCTAGAAAAACATAACTTTAACCTAAACTAAATCTAACTTACCTAAACTAATTATAAGTTAACGCCTACCTAATAAACTAAGCTATTAAGCTATATAACAAAAAAACTAAACCACCTGCTAAACCTAAATTAATCTAACCTAGCTTTGCCTAAACTAGTCTCACCAAAACCAACTAAAACATTACTTAAACTTAGCCTAATCTAGTCTCAACTAACTGAATAAATGTAAACTATCGAACATCAAACACTCTTTCCTAACTAACCTGACTAAACCTAAACCACATCAATTTACTTAAGCTAATTAACGAAGACTAAAGCTAACCTATCTTAGCTTAAACTAACTTAACCAAACCAAATCTTACTAAACCCTAGTAAACTAAACTTAACCTACTTCCCTACTAATTTTATGAGATTAATCGTAAAAGATGTGCTAGAAAGAGGAAGGAATTGAAGCAAACACCGCTCATCCCCACCTTGGCCCCTGACCGGGGGGAGTGGGGAAAACCGCTTATTCCCCAGCCGCGTAAAAGGACATAGGAAGGAACGGAGAAAATGGAACTCCACTCTCTGTAACATGAACAAACCTCGAATACAACAAAATTAGAAAAGAAACAACCGTGAAAGAGGGTACAGGAAGAAAAAATTAATGGCATTCCTTATGTATGGAAACTACAGAGAAGGATACATTAACTTTACTCTTTCCCGGTGAAACAACAACTTCTGGCCGTTCCAGGCAATGTCAGGAATTCAGCTTAAGGTCAGAGTTGTCATTAGCCATTCTTTAGTCGCAGCATTTCGTATTATTTTTGTGTTATCATGCTGCCTGCCGCGAATGCCCAGGGGGTGTTTTCCTGAAAGCCGAGGAAAATACGTCAGGAGAATTTGAGAAATAGTTGGTGCTGTTTAGATGGTAGCCCACCACACATACACTGGATCCCATCAATCTCTGCAAGAGTACTACTATTATAAACTATAAGAATTACCACCATGCAGCTATATTCTTTCAACCATGAACATTCAGAGAGCTTTTGGTCTTCTGAAGTGCAAATTAAAAAATAATAATAATAAAAATATATATATATATATTGTATAAATATGAATAAGTACTATTCTTTTCAGCCGCTGTTGCGCAAAATCTCTCTTGTCTTTGACTCTGATTCTTCTGCTTACCCTTTTCTCTTTGCTGCTGATGAAGGTGATACAGAACTCTTCTTATAGAGTTAAGTGTTCCCAAAAACTTTCTAGAACGATTTAGGCCTTTCCTTGACCCTAGCATTTGATGGTTTATTGTATATTTTAATAGTATCAGTAACAATGTGAAGTAATAATGAGATAATGGTTGCAAATAATTGATAATCCAAATGTATCAAGATATTTTGAATGATCCGCCTACATCATATTTTGCTGTAAAATTTAAAAATGCTCTTACCTGAAATTAAAAAAGTAAATTCTAGTCAATATTATTTTGAGCGGGCGCGTATTAAATTCCCCCTCTTTTTAAAAGGTGTCCCCTGGTTAAAGATATAAGCCTTTTGTCTTCAATTTTTAAATGTTTATTTGTTGCCAAATCACTTTTTTCCCTTGGTACTATCAGATACTTGGAGTTTATATTTTTGACGCTTCAATTAGAAGACATGCCCGATTGCAAAACAAAGTAAATAAAATGGTTTCAAGAATTCATCTCAGAAGCAAAGACCGAGAAAAAATAACAATAAATAATTGAGTGTCCCTATACAATACCTAAAAACACATTTATTTACATCTTCCTACAAGAAACTTTTTGTCTGGTTGACGCAGTATTAGATGTCTTTATTTTTTTTTTTTTTCCAAAACCAATTAAAAGAACGACATAAATGCAAAGGTTACGATTTTTTCTTTGGAGGCAGTAGACGTTAGAAAACGTGGATTTAGAGACTATTTAGAGAAACGTGTATCATTATTATTACATTTGTTTTTATTATTATTATTTCTATTATCATTATTATGATTAATACCAGCATTAAGATCATTATGATACCCAGAACTGCTATTATGACAACTACCACTATTTATTTCTAGCTCACACAGATCATCAATTAAAATGGTAATGATAATGATGACAGTCAATAATACGATAGAAACGAAAAATAATAATAATATAATAATATAATAATTATCAGAATAAAATAATAAATCACAACAACGAACAACACTCCATTATCATACAGTAATTTCATAAACTCGAGGACTGCTATGACACAGCGTATTACAGTGTGAACCAAGGAAGCAAAGAAATGTATACAGCTACGTTTTACTACTACCATGTATAAGGAAGCAGAATAGAGAAACAGAAAAACATAAGAATGGGTGCTAAAAATATTTTGTGGCCTTTTTTTTTTTTTTTTTTTTTTTTTTTTTGTTTTTTTTTTTTTAATCCAATTCTCTTTATTCTCACTTTTTCATCATTATTGTCATGATTATAAAATTCTGGTAAATATTATCATTATTAAACCCTAATAATTGCCATAATCAAGCAAATGATGGAAAAACGTCATTTTGGAGTCTACTCTCAAAGGCTATATTTCGCCTAGATTTACTTGCCGTTTTTCGACTTTGGGATTTTCTTTTCTTTTACCTTTTTTATTATATATGGACACAATCCTATTTATTATCATCATTATATCATGATTAATCAGTCATTATTAGCGTTATCTCATCATTAGCATCATTAATCATCATTATCATCCTTATTGCAATTATTATCATCATTATTGGCAATATTATCATTATTATTGCAATTATGCAGTTATAAATATATATTTCTACATCTATACTAATACAACTACAATAATATAAGTTAACAATAACACGATATACGTTTTTAATATAATCATTTATCTCTATTTTTTAATTATATCGTTATTACTGTAACGATATTGAACGATTACCTGTTTACCAATAATTATTTTTACAATTATACTACCGCATAAAAATAATATATTAGAATAAGAACAGTAATAATATTAATAAGCAATCTTATAAAAATTTATTATTATATTATACTTATTATTATTATTATTGTTTATTATTACATTTAAGATATTTTTTTTGTGCAATATACTAATAATTAAGTAATGAAAATAATGTTTAATTTTAATAATATAATAATATTAAAATAAGATAAATAATATATAATAATAATAATAATAATGAATAATAATAATAATAATAATGATAATGAATATGATAATAATAATGATAATGATGATAATATTAATATATTCATAATAATCAGATGGTATCCATATTCTCATTTATTCTCACTTTTATATCATCATTATTGTCCTGATTATAGAAGCTGGTAATATCATTTTAACCTAATAATTGGCCAAATCATCAAATGAAGGGAAAAATGTCATTTTTGGAGTCTACTCCTCAAAAAGGCTATATGTCGCTAGATTTGCCGCTTTTTCGACTTTTGGGATTTTTTTCTTTTGAACCTTTTTGTTATTTATATATGGCCATATTCCTGTTATTACCTCATTTCATCATGATTATCATCATTATTATAGTTATAATCATCATTTTTCAATTATCATCATTATCATCATCATTTCATCATTATGCAATTTAATTATCATCATTCTTGCAATTATGATATCTTATCATTTGCAATTATTGCAGTTTATATTTTTAACCATCTATACTAAACAACAACTACCATAATAATCTAATAACAATAATATAACAATAATACGTTTTTCATTAATGAATTATTCATTATTTTAATTAATATCTTATTACTGTAATTATTTACTGGGATAATAATTATTTTACAATTATACTCCCATAAAAATAATAATAATGATAATAATAAAAATATAATTATTAATAACACATTATTATAACAATTAGTATTATTATAAGTATACTTATTATTATTATTATGTTATTATTACATTTATAATTAGTTTTTTGAAAAAAAATCTAATAATTAAAGTAATATATAATATAATAACAATAATAATAATATTAATAATAATAATAATATAATAATATATAATAATGAAATAATAATAGTAATAATATATGATACTAATATACTAATAAAAATAATAATAATAATCTAATGATCATATAATGATACATATAATAACATTAATAATCATCAAATGGTTTCCAAATTCTTTTTAATTTCTCACTTTTATAATGCGTTATTTCATGATTAATAAAATTCTGGTAATTATTCTCATTATTACCCTAATAATTGCCAGAATCATCAAAGTAATGAAAAAACGTTATTTTGGGGAGTCTACTCTCCAAAAGTCTATATTCGCTAGATTTTTGCCGCGTTTTCTTTTTTTCGACTTTTGGTTTTTTTTTTTCTTTTACCTTTCTTATTATATATGGACACAATTCCGGTTATCATCATTATTATCATGATTATCATCATTATTATCGTTATCATCATCATTTTCATAATCATCCTCATCATTATTGCAATTATTATCATCATTATTGCAATTATTATCATTATTATTGCAATTATTGCAGTTATAATATTTATTTTAACATCTATACTAACAACAACTGCAATAATAATAATAATAACAATAATAATAACAATAATAACGTTTTTATAATAATTATTTATATCATTATTTCAATTAATATCGTTATTACTGTAATTATTACTGTTATAATAATTATTTCTACAATTATAATACCAGTAAAATAATAATAATGATAATAATAACAATAATAATATTAATAACAATATTATAACAATTAGTATTACTATAATTATAATTATTATTATTATTATTGTTATTATTAGTTATAATAAATTTTTTGGCAATAATGCTAATAATTAAAGTAATAATAATAATAATAATAATAATAATAATAATAATAATAATAATAATAACAATGATAGTAATAATATTAATAATCAAAAAATGTTATCCAAATTCTCTTTATTCTCACTTTTATCATCATTATTGTCATGATTAATAGAATTCTGGTAAATATTATCATTATTACCCTAATAATTGCCAGAATCATCAAATGAATGGAAAAAACGTCAGTTTGGAGTCTACTCTCAAAAGGCTATATTTCGCTAGATTTTGCCGCTTTTTCGACTTTTGGGATTTTTTTTCT
>NW_023658362.1:73611-76111 GCF_015228065.2 Penaeus monodon
ATGTATATATATATCATATACATAATGGTGGAGAGGTCCATGGCGTCAAACATGAGTAACCCGTTATTGATGATGATGTAGTGTATCTACTATCTATATATGTAAACACATGTATATGTGTCTGTGTGTGTTTTTGTGTGTGTTTGTTTGTGTGTCTGTTTCCGTGTGTGTGTTTTTGTGTCTGTGTCCTGATACATCCTCCAGCCTGTCCTTCCATGACTATGAGCGTGCGATTCTTGAAGTAGGCGAATTTTCCATCTCGTCTTTTTGCAAGGTAGTTGCCATTTACCGAGAAGGGGAAGAGGGGAACGGAGAGATAAAAGTGGAAGGAGGAGGAGAAGGAGAAGAAGGAGGAGGAGGAGGAGGAGGGGAAGGGGTAAAGGAGAGACAGTTGTGGAAGAAGGAGGAGGAGGAGAAGGAGAGAAAAGGGGAACGGAAGAGGAGGAGGAGGGGAAGGGCAAAGACACGCGCTGTGTGTGAATAAATATATATAAATATATATAAGGATATAAATATGTGTATATATACATTTATACATAAACACACACACATACAGGTGTATATATATATATATATATATATATATATATATATATAATATATATATATATATATATATACATATTATATATATACCAGCAACCTGACGGACCCAGTTGCTCTGTGGGAGTCCTTCAAGCGCGTAACACTCGAAGCAGCTCAGGAGTCCATTGGCGTACGCCCAAGGACAAGGCAGAATACCATCTCCCTGGAGACATTAGAGGCCACTGAAGCGTGTCGCAAGGCTCGGCTGAATGGGAATCAAGTCTTGCGACGTTCCATGGTGCGTAGGGCTCGGACACTGCTGAGAGGGGACAAGGAACAGTCTATCAGGAATCTTGCTGAGGAGGTTGAAGGCCATTTCTTGGTAAATGACCTTCGCCCTGCCTACCAAGCCCTGAGAAAACTGAACCCTAAGCCCTCCTCACAGATGACTGCAGTCCGATCAGGGGATGGACGGATCATCTCAGATCATGTTGGGGTTCGTGAACGTTGGGCTGAGTATTTTGAACAGTTGTACCAGGTAGACCCTCCAACAGTTAGCTTGGATGCAAGCGATGTCGCAGTGCCTGTGCCGGACCCACCCATCAGCGAGGAACCTCCTACCCTAACAGAGGTTAGGCTGGCGATTTCCAAGCTGAAGAGTGGGAAAGCTGCAGGCATATGTGATATACCTGCTGAACTGCTAAAGGCTGGGGGTGAACCTATGGCTCGGGGCCTGCATACAGTCCTGACTGCCATTTGGCAGTCTGGTACCATTCCCCTGACCTGCTGAGGGGCGTGGTCATTCCTCTCTGGAAGGGGAAAGGGGATCGATGGGACTGTAGCAACTACCGTGGCATTACACTGCTCAGCATACCAGGCAAGGTTCTCGCCCACATTCTTCTGAAACGGATCCGCAACCACCTACTGAGGCACAGAGACCGGAGCAGTCTGGATTTACTCCTGGCAAGTCCACAATAGACCGTATACTAGCGCTTCGAGTAATTGTGGAACGCCGTCGTGAGTTTGGTCGTGGGTTGCTTGCAGCCTACATCGACCTCAAGAAGGCGTTTGACTCGGTGCATCGGGAATCGCTATGGGAGATCCTGAGGCTCAGGGGAATTCCGACACAGATTATTGGCCTGATAGCAAGCCTCTATACTGGTACTGAAAGTGCTGTAAAGTGTAGTGGGGGTATGTCGAACTTCTTCCCTGTTAATTCAGGGGTGAGGCAAGGCTGTGTCCTTGCACCCACACTTTTCAACACTTGTATGGACTGGATAATGGGCAGAGCTACTAGCCAAAGTCAGTGCGGAGCAACACTAGGCAATATTAAGGTCTCGGACCTTGACTTTGCCGACGATGTTGCCATCCTATCTGAGTCCTTGGAGTCACTTGTGGCGGCTCTTGATGCATTTAGCAATGAGGCGAAGCCTAGAGGTCTCCTGGACCAAGACCAAGATTCAGGACTTTGGGGGCCTGTTAGGGGAACCCGTTCAGTCGATCCATGCTTGCGGCGAAGACGTTGAAGTCACAGAAAGTTTTACATACCTTGGTAGCGTAGTCCATATCTCTGGGTTGTCAGACCAGGAAGTCAGTAGACGGATTGGTCTGGCAACAGGAGCCATGAACTCGATCAACAAGAGCGTTTGGAGATGTCGGTACCTATGCAGAAGGACCAAGCTGCGTGTCTTCAAGGCCTTGATACTTCCAGTTTTGCTCTATGGAAGCGAAACCTGGACGCTATCCAGTGCCTTGGAGTCTCGCCTTGATGCCTTTTGTAACAAGTCCCTTCGCCGGATCATCGGGTACAGTTGTCAGGACCACGTGTCCAACCGGCGGTTGCACCGTGAGACTGGCATGGGACCTGTTACTTGCATAATCCGGGATCGCCAACTCAGGCTATATAGCCACCTAGCTCGCCTCCCTATGGACGACCCTGCCCATCAGGTTGTCTCTCTGCGAGACAACCCTGGGT
>NW_023658362.1:80979-86160 GCF_015228065.2 Penaeus monodon
TGCCTCAGGTTGGGGACCGGAGTTTCGTGGCGTAAGAATAAAACCAGCTCGCAATCACTACAGTGGGGTCAGCCCACAAGGTCAGTTCGTCCGCCCTCTCCCTCCGGGCAGCTGACCGCGACCTCCGCGCGGCGCTTTTAACCCCTTTAGACAAGTCGTAGCGTCGTCGTAGCCTGTGTTCACCCCTTTACGTGTGTTTTGCGTCCCTGTCAGCCACTGTACGTTCACATAGCCTTTTACAATCTGGCGGCAGGGTGGCGCTGCGTCCTTCCGGCTCGCAGCATGAACGCAAACCTTCGAAGAAAATCCGCTCGACCGCTTCAAGACATGGCTAAAAAAAAAAAAAAAAAAAAAACACGTAAGTACACGTTTGGGCCCCTTTCTTATTTCTTTTCCCTTCCTTCTCCCATAAATGTGTTAAGCCGTTTTTTTTTGTTAGGTTAAACGGTGCTAATGACAGCAAATGGCACGTTCTCACACTATTCCCTTCACCTCAGATCGCATTTCCGTGCTATCGAGTATGTGACCAATAAACATGAATATCGTTCGTTAAGTTAAGTAATTAATTATTTTCTCTCGTTTTAGAGATTTATATTGTTTCATCTGCAACGAATTTAACGCGTTCGTGATTTTATCCTATCACGAATATCATTTCATTTTTCCTCCCCCTCGCCCCGACCTGACCGTACCTTTTCTTTCGCTTGCGGTCACTTTGGAATTAGAAAAAGGTTATTTTCCTGTCTTGACCTGACCTCACTTTCTCTTTTCCCGGTCGGTGGCGACTTGGGAAGGATCAAATTGACAGCTTGGTTTCCCTGTATTTTGGTAGTTATTTTTGTTGATGCCTTGGGAATTAACCACAGCATTGTTACATTGCTTTTGGTGACACGTTCTATCGGCGCTAGAGCGAAGCGTGTAACGTAATTTCATTAATTTGTATTATTTGAATATAGCATAGGATCTTCCCCCATATCATAGTGCACAGGCTTGCCCGATATTGCCCCCGGGGTTGCGTAAACGTCTAATAGATCTGGCCGTCGTTCGAGAGTAGGTACAATAAACCGAAGTTATTCGTTCGGCACCTTTTGAGTCGGTGTGACCCGCGGTTACATCCGTTAATTAATATAGGACTAGGGTTTAAGCTAGAATCATTATTCGCTTATTAATCACACCTTTCTCACCCTCCTCAAGTCGCTTGCATGTTTTGGGTACACCCCAAGTGTTTGTGTGATTCGTGAAAATTTATATATCCTTAGGGAATTTAGCGAGCGTCCATCACAGATACCCAGAAGAGAGCAGGTTATTTATATTCCCTGGCTCGAGTCGCCTCAGTCATATACGGCATTTGGGTATAGGATCCCCCCGTTATGAGTTTTAATGAGGTCTGGCATGCTATAGCTAAACATGTACCTCGGCAGTTCAGATTTCTGACCCCTGTGGGTGTACATTGATGTATATATAGATAGATAGATAGATAGATAGATAGATAGATAGATAGATAGATAAGCATAGATATATATAGATATATAGATAGAGAGATACACATATATACATATATATTGGAATATATATTTACATTTATATATATATATATATATATATATATATATATATATATATATATATATATATATATACATACATACAACACACACACACAATATATATATGTAATATATTTGTATGTATGTATCTATATATCTCTATATATCTATATCTATCTGTCTATCTATCTTTCTATCTATCTATATACATATATCAGTGCAGACACACATATACATAAGTGTGAGTATGTATATATATAAAAAGATCGATCGATAGATAGATAGATAGATAGGTAGGTAGATAGATATAGATAGATAGATAAATAGATAAATATATATATAGATAGATAGAGAGAGATAGAAGTGGAAGGAAGAGGAGGAGGAGGGGAATGGGGGAACTCAAAGGAAGGAGATAGAAGTGGGAGGAGGAGGAGGAGGAGGAGGGGTAGGGGGGAACGGAGAGAAGGAAGTGGAAATAGGAGGAGGAGAAGGAGGGGGAGGTGAAGGGGAAAACGGGAGTTAGAAGGGAAGGGGGAAGGGGGAGGGGGATAAAGGGAAATGGGGAAACGGAGAGATAAAGTGGAACGGGGGAAAAAGAGGAGGGGGAACGGAGAGATGGCAGTGGAAATAGGAGGAGAGGATGGGGGAACAGAGAGATAGAAGTGGAAGGAGAAGGGAATAGGTGGAACTCCTTCCTCCTCTACGTTCCCCTCTTCCACCCTGCCATCCTCCTCCTGTTCCTCAACATCCTCCTCCTTCTCCTCCTCATCTGACTTCTCCACCTCCTCCTCCCAATTTTATCTCTCTCCCTCCGCCTCCTAACCTAATCTAACCTAACCAAACGGTACTTAACGTAAACTAACCTAACCTAACCCTAAGGTAACCTTGCATTTCCCTAAACTAACGGAGCATGGATGTGGGAACGGGGAAATCATCATCATAATCATTCATCATCATCATCAGCATTAAACTTCTGTTCCCCGTCCCCCTTCCCGCCCTCCTCCACTCTCCCCCCCCTCCTTCCACTTTTCTCTCCGTTTGCCTTCCCTTTCTCTTCCTTCTACTACTTCCACTTCTATATCTTCGTTCCCTCTTCCTCTCCTCCTCCGCCTCCACCTTCTCCTACTCCTTCCACTTCTATTTCATGTTTTCTCTTCCCTCCTACTCCAGACGTCTTCTTCCAATATATATATATAAAATATATATATTATAATTATATATAATATATATATATATATATATAAAAACATATATATGTGTGGTCTGTGTGTGTGTGTGTTTTGTGGGGTGTGTTTTTGTGTGGGGGTTTTGTGTAGTGTGTAGTTGTGTATGTGTGTGTTTGTGTGTTTTGTGTGTTGTGTGTGTGGTTTGGTTTTGTTGTGTGGTGTGTGTGGTGTGTGTGCTGGTGGTGTGTGGGTGTGCGTGTGTGCATTTTGGTGTGTGTGTGTGTGTGTGCATGTGTGTGTTTATATATACTGTTTGTAATACACACATATATATGTATACCACCATATTTGTATATATATGTATCTATCTATCTATCTATCTATCTATCTATCTATATATGTGCCGTTAGCTGTGTGTGTGTGGTGTGTATAAAAAATCTATATTACATAAATAATCTATCTATATATATATATAATTATATATTATATCTATATGTGTGTGTGTGTGTGTGGTTGAGTGTGTGTGTGGTGTGGTGTTGTGTGTGTATAAATATATATATAACATCTTACATATACATTATAAAATATATATATTTTAGATTATATATCCTTATTTGTTTTTATTATATATATATATATATATATATATAAATGTGAGATGTGTGGGTGTGTGTGTGTGTGTGTGTGTGGTGTGTGTGTATGTGTGTGTGTGCGTGGGTGTTATATAAACTAGATATATAATATACAGTACGTATACATATATATATTATCTAATCTATATATATCTATATATATACATCTCTATTTAGAGATATATATATATAATATATATATATATATATATCGATATATATATATGCATACCATAGACACACACACCACACACACACACACGACACACACAACACACACCACACACACACACACAACACACCCCCAACACACACACACACAACACCACATATATATATATATATAATATATATGTAGTATATATCTATATTATAGATATATAGATACATCTGATAGACACAGAGCCTATGTAGACACATACATAGCTATATAAACTGAATTTGTAGATACTTACATCTAATATGTATATATAGATCTATATATGTATATATATATTATATATATATATATATTATCGAGTATATATATATATATTCTATGTATGTATGTGTGTGTGTGTGCGTGTGTTTATCATATATATACACACAGGACATACACCTACGTAAAATATATAGAGATATATCATATATATCTATATATATATTATATACTATATTACTATATTTATATATGATATATATATATATTATATATATATTGTATATATCTTGTATATATATTATATATATATACATCATATATATATATATGTAAATGTATATATATGTAATTCTATACATATATATACATTATTATGTGTGTGTAGAGTGGTGTGTGATTAATATCTAATATATATATATCTATAGATATATATATAGATATATACATAGATATGTTACATATATAGACAATCTTACCAATATATATTTATATATGTATATATATATAATATATATATAATATATATATATCTAATATATATACATTTGGTATATATGTATTATGTGTGTTCTATGTCGTTCGTTGAGTATGGGTTTGGGGGATATGGGTTTAACCAAATGTATATCAACGTAAGCTAAACCAAACTCCCCGAACCCAACCTAACGGGAATTTAACCTAAACCTATCTAACCTAATCTAAGTAAGGAACCTTCTTTTCGCAAAACCCAACGAACCAAAAATATATAATATATATATATAATATAAATATATTAAAAATATTAATATATATATATATGTGTGGTGGGTTTTTGTGTGTTGTGTGTGTGTGTGTGTGTATGTGGTGGGTTTTTTTGTGTGTGGTGTGTGTGTTGTGTGGTGTGTGTGTGCGTGTGTGTGTTGTGTTGTGGTTTTTATGTGATGTATATACATACAAAAATTTTAATGAATATATGTGTTATATATATATTAAAAAAATATATATATATATATAATATATATATATTAATTTTATATATGCATATATTATTACGTTATTTATATATATATATATATATATATATATTAAAATATTTTATAATATTAGTTTATATGGGGTGTTCTTTTTATAAGTTTTACAATTTTTGTATATAAATAATATATACTATAAAATATATATAATTTTTAATATATATTATGGTGTGTTGTGTGTGTGGGGTTTTGTTGTGTGGTGTTTTGTGTGTGGTATGTGTGTGTGTGTGTGTGTGTAATGGTATAGGGTGTGTGGTGGATATTATTTTTATAACATACACACACAACCACAACACAAAACAACAAACACACACACACAAATATATATTTTAATATTTTATATATAATATTATATAATATATATAATACATATATATATTACAATATATATGTATGCCCCCAAAAAACGGG
>NW_023658363.1:0-12500 GCF_015228065.2 Penaeus monodon
AAGAATCGCTGAAGCCGTTCTGTGCACACAGACCGTTTGCTCTTACCGCTGGCTCATCGCTACACTGAGGAGAAGTATGCAGCGGTGAAGTATCTGCTGGGAAAATTCGTTATTGTCAGCATGAGTGGATGATCTGTGTTGACCTGAAGATGGTGAACTTTTTGTTGGGACAGCAGTCCGGTTTCACCAAGTACCCGGCTTTCTGTGCTTGGGATAGTAGGACCGAACTCAGCATTACACGAAAAAGGAGTGGTCTCTGCGGGAGGAATTGGAGCTAGCAGATCAAGAACGTCATTAACGCCCCTCTGTGGACAGAGACAGGATACTCTTCCCACCCCTGCACATTAAGCTTGGCTTGATGAAGCAGTTCACCAAAGCTGTGGACAAGGATGGTGGCTGCTTCACTCACCTGTGCCATGCTTTTCCAGGAGTGACCATGGAGAAATTGAAAGCTGGCATCTTTGACGGACCTCAACTACGTCAGCTCATCAGAGATCCAGAGTTTGAAAACTCAATGAATAAAGTCGAACTGGAAGCGTGGAAGTCGTAAAGAACTTCCTTGGCAACAACAAGGCCAGCAACTAAGCAGAACTAGTCACCAAAATGCTGACTGCCTTCAAAAACCTGGGATGCAACATGAGCACAAATGCACTACCTATTCTCACACATGGATCGGTTTCCTGAGAATCTGGGATCAATGAGCAGCGAGCAGGGGGAGAGATTTCATCAAGACATGAAGGAGATGGAGACCAGGTATCAGGAACAATGGGATGCAGTCATGATGGCCGATTACTGTTGGACTTTGAAGAGAGACATCCCTGCCGCTGCACATTCAAAGAGCTCAAAGAAACGGAAGTGTGGTAGTAGGCAAACGCACAAGAAGTCAAATTACTCTTTATTTAGAGTGTACAGCTAGTGTTCGAGTGAGAGCCTAGCCGATGAGTGAGTGAGTTCCTTTTGGACTCGGCGGCTTAAATATGCCAGCCGCGATGTATACTCTCGAGTCAGGTCCGATGAGCTGCGCGGTGATAGGCGGGAGTCAGATCGCCAAACCGCCTGGACCTGACTCTACCGAACGCGGAAGCTCGTCGCACGTTGGTCACCACAGCACTCCCCTTCCAGTGTAGCGGTCGCGAAACGAACCTTCGAAATCGTGCATTGCTCCTGGAGATGCGCAGGCTTCGCACGGTCGATGCTGACGGTGTCGTCTCCTCGTGACCGCCGGATGGTGATGGTTTAACTGTCCCGCTTGATAACCGGGAAGGGTCCCTCATAGGGTGGGCAGAGGGGAGGCTTGGTGGGTCGTCTTATGAAGACATGTGAGCAGTCTTGGAGGTCGCGGGGCAAGTAGATGTCTCGTTGCCGTGATGGTCTCGTAGGACGAGAGCGGACGCGGGCCATGCGGTCGCGAAGCTGCCTTCCGAATGCTCCCGGGTCCTGATCTCCGGAGCTGACTAGAAAGTCAGCAGGGAGAGCTATGGTGGTTCCGTAGACCATCTCTGCTGCGGTGCACCGAAGATCCTGCTTGAACGAGGTCCGTATGTGTAGGAGTGCCAAGGGTAACTGGTCCACCCAGTGTCGGGCGGGAGAAGAAGCCGTGAGGGCCTCCTTAAAGTGGCGGTGTAGGCGCTCCACCATGCCATTGGCACTGGGATGGTATGCTGTGGTCCGGATGCGCTTCGAGCCGAGAAGGATCATCAGCTGCCTCCAGAGCTCTGACTCGAACTGAGGACCTCTGTCGGTCGTGACCGTCGCTGGAGTCCCGTAGCGAGATATCCAGGTGCTGATAAAGGTCTTGGCAATGGTGGCGGCAGTGGTGTCCTGGATAGGCATGGCCTCAGGCCACCTGGTAAACCGGTCAATCATTGTCAGGACGTAGCTGTAACCCTGGTCTGCTGGTAGGGGACCGACTACGTCGAGGTGTACATGCTCGAAGCGGCCATCTGGTACAAGGAACACCTGTGGGGGAGATTTAGTGTGTCGGTGAACCTTACTGTGCGTGGCATTCGATGCAGGTGCGACACCACTGCCGGACGTCTCTATTGATGCCGGGCCAGACGACTTTGCTGCGGATGAGGTCCTGTGCTGCGCGAATTCCCCTATGAGCGTGGTAAGCTTCGAAAAACTGTCGGCGAGTGATGGAGGATGTAAGGACGGGTCTGCCCAGCGAGATGTCGCAGAGGATGGTGTCCCGAGAGCCCTGAAGCTGCACTGCTCTAGTTGAAGGGAGGTATCTCCGTCGGTGAGCCTGGGGAGGGAAGGGTCTTGTTGCTGCTCCCTGCGAACCAGCTGGTAGTCGATCGGGGTGCTGCTCGCACTTACCATGGATATTGAGACTCTGGATAGGGCGTCTGCAGCCTGGTTGTTGGTGCCCCGGATGTGTCGTATGTCAGTGGTGAACTGGGCAACGAAATCCAGGTGCCTCTCTTCACGCGGGGACTGACGGCGACTCCTGTTGTGCAGGGCGAAGGTGAGGGGCTTGTGGTCCGTCAAGATGTGGAAGTCCTTCCCCTCGACGTATGTCCGGAAGTGTTTGATGGCCGTATAAACTGCAAGGAGCTCCTTGCCGAAGGCACTGTACCTATTTTGTTGTAGGCTGAGAGTCCGTGAAAAGAAAGCCAGGGGTTGCCAACCATTACCTGAATCTTGTTGTAAAACTGCTCCCATGGCGGTGTCCGAGGCGTCGACGGCTATATTGAGCCTTGCTCCCTGCTGTCTCTTCATTGTTGGCTTAGGGAACTGCCTGATGCTGCTGACCTTCTCCTGAGCTGGGGTAATACCGTCAGCGGTAATCGTGTGACCTAGAAAGGTGAGAGAGGGGACTCCGAAAAGACTCTTACCAGGGTTGATGACGACTCCGGCTCCCTGCAGGCGGTCGAGGAGGGCCAGGAGGTGCTGCTGGTGTTCCTCACTGTTGCTGCTGGCGATGAGTATATCGTCGATGTAGACGAAGACACCCTGTAGGCCACGGGTGACATCGTCCATGAAGCGCTGGAAGGTCTGGGCGGCGTTGCGGAGTCCGAACGGCATTCGCAGGAATTCGTACAGGCCGAAGGGCGTGGTCACAGCTGTCTTCGGGATGTCCTCCTCGGCGATGGGGATTTGGTGGTACGCTCTGACGAGGTCAATTTTAGAGAAAATCGTGCATCCCGAGAGCTCCCATGTGAAGGAGTGGAGGTGCGGGAGGGGGTAGCGGTCCGGTGCGGTGGCTGTGTTGAGGTGACGGTAATCCCCACAGGGACGCCAGTTGCCGTCCTTCTTACGAACAAGGTGCAGGGGAGATGCCCACTGGCTGCTGGAAGGGCGTATGATGCCGAGCTCTCGCATGTGCTCGAATTCTGCCTTTGCGATGCGGAAGTGATCTGGTGCGAGTAGCCTGCAGCGGGAAAAGACCGGGGGTCCAGTCGTGACGATGTGGTGCTTGACGGTGTGTGGTGGTGTTGTTGCCACGTTGATGGGCTTCGTCAGCGCTGGAAACTCGCGCAGCACAGCTCTGTAAGGGCACTGGTTGGGCAGTACAGTGTATATCCGGGGGACACGTACCAGGGCCGACGAGGCGTAGGTGCGGGTCTCTGACTGGTGCACAAGGCACTCCCGCCTAAGGTCCACCGTGAATCCGTGGTGAGCCGGGAAATCAGCTCCGAGGATCGGCTGCTGTACGTCGGCGACAAGGAAAACCCACGTCAGCTTCGAGTGCGGAGCACCGCTGAAAAGGAGGGTCAGTGAGCGCTCACCGTATACATTGATGGGCGAACAGTTGGCAGCCTCCAAGGTGCGAGAAGCAGGTGATTGTCTGTCTTTGAAGGATGCGGGAATGAGACTGACTTCCGCTCCTGTGTCCACCAAGAACCGCAGGCAGGAATTGTTGTCGCGGACGTAGAGTAGGCGCCGTCTGGGGCCGCGAGAGATCGGCGCTACTAGTTCCCGCGGTGTCCGTTTCCCGGCCACGAGCAAGGGGGTTCGCACCGACGCGCCCTGCTGCCAAATCGGAATGGTAGAAACAGTAGCTACCTGGAGTCGGGGAACGGCGGCGGCTGTAGTGTGACGGTACTGGGGCGCGTAGTCTCGTCCACGATCGCGGTTGAACCGGGTGATGCAGGACTGCGATGGCGGGATCTGGACGTGGTGAAGGTTCGCGGGCTGAAAGTTGTCGAAACGGCAGTTGTGAGTTCGGCAACCTGTGTCGCGAGGGCTTCCAAGGTTAGAGGTGGGGGAGCGGCTACAGCTGAAACTTGTACGGTAGTCTGGATGGCTATGATCTCGTCCGCTTTTGAGGCTAGTTGCTCAATAGGGAGCTCCGACGCTAGTAGAGCGGTTTGAACGGTCGCTGGTAGATGCTGAAGGAACATCGAGCGTAGAAGGTCAGGAGGCAGATGAGTGTTGGCACGGGAGAGAGTGCGTTGTATGTGCCGGAGTATTTCCGAGGGAGTACGGGTGTCAGGCGACGAAGCTGTGAAGAGAGAGCGTAGTGCGTTTCGTGGGGAAGGCGTGGCTCTCTGCAGGATTGCTTCCTTGAGGAGTTCATATGTGTTGTACTCGGGGTTGTTAATAAGGTCGCTGACGGAGAGCAGGAGTTCAGGCGAGAGGTTGGTGACCAGTGTCTGATATACTGGTGGTCGGAGAGGTGACATGGCGTAGGAGGAACTCCTGTTCCACCTGCAGAACCATTCAGGAAGGCAAGCAATGGTGCAGGTGGGCAATGGCTTCAAGGCGGCTGACACACTCATGGCTAACTGGGCTCTTAACTCCGAGGGTCACCAGTGTGGTAGTAGGCAAACGCACAAGAAGTCAAATTACTCTTTATTTAGAGTGTACAGCTAGTGTTCGAGTGAGAGCCTAGCCGATGAGTGAGTGAGTTCCTTTTGGACTCGGCGGCTTAAATATGCCAGCCGCGATGTATACTCTCGAGTCAGGTCCGATGAGCTGCGCGGTGATAGGCGGTAGTCGGATCGCCAAACCGCCTGGACCTGACTCTACCGAGCGCGGAAGCTCGTCGCACGTTGGTCACCACAGAAGCACCAGCACTGAATGATCAGAATTCAGAAAAGAAAAGGACATCAGCAGCTGAAGAAGAAGGACCTCTCCTCTCCTCTCCTCTCTCCCTGCGGTGAATCGGGCCTTAATTGGACGATTCAGAGAGAAGGGAGGATCGGTTCTGGCAAGGGTGGCGGGCGGGGCGCAGCGGGTGCGCCCCCCATTGTTTGATGCCACGATGCTATGTGCTTCCATGTAGCTTCGTGCCCTCCTAGCCTACTCTTTCCTATACGAATTTTCGGCATTAGGATGACTCTATGCACACCTTCTGGTGAACTGGACCCCATCTTCGGGCGCGTGCTCGGACGTGGGCAGACCTTTACCTCCCGCAGGGGAGGGTGTGTCTGGGGGGCCTTAGAAGGCCTGCCTTACGGTGTGCGTAGAGTTGCCATTCTTTTGTTAGGGACTGGTCTGGCAGACCATCTGATGACTGCCACTCTTTTTCTTTCGAATAGGGCGATAGGCAGGTAGAGCCCCCTTGTCAGGCCTTCAGCCAGGTTCTGTCTAATAGCAGCTGCTAGACAGAACATCAAGTTCCCGTCCTGTGATAGGAAGTACCTGGATAAAAGTTAGTCCTTCTCCCTCATTGTGATGAAATATTCTGTGGTTGGCTATTTCAGAGGGATGAAGGAACTTACTGGAACAGGTACAGGTCCCCTCTACTCTCACTGAGGTGAAACTTTGGGTGTTTCAGAGAGAAGAGGGATTCACGTTAAACCCACCCTGCCAAAAGAACTGCCTGGAAAAAAGTCAGCTCCTCTCCCTCACTGTGATGGAAACAGTCTGTGGTTGGCTGTTTTCAGAGGGACGAAGGAGCTTACTGGAACAGGTACAGGACCCCCCTTCACTCACTGAGGTGAAACATCCTTTGGATGTTTCAGAGAGAAGAGGGATTCACCTTAAAAACCGTCCTGCCATAGGAACCTCCTGGAAAAATGTTAATTTCTCTCCCTCACTGTGGTGAAACAGTCTGTGGCCGGCTGTTTTCAGAGGGATGAAGGAACTGACAGGAACAGGTGCAGGACCCCCCTCTTTTCTCAATGAGGTGAAACAACCTTTGGGCGTTTCAGAGAAAAAAGGGATTCACTTTGAAAAAGGGTACAGGTCCCCTCTGAGGAGCAGAGAGGAACTGCCTGGAAAAAGTGAAAGAGCTCCCTTCCTCACTGAGGGAGGAGCAGAAGTGTTCCCATCAATGATGTCCTGTAGGTGGAAGGACATCCCCTCTGGGATACTCCCAGAGGTTGTCACCTACCCACGTGTTTGCCGTGCGTGGCACCCTTGTGAGCTGGGAGACGGGAGTCCTGGAGGTTGAGCGATGCCGTGCACGAGTACGCCCTGCGGCTAGCAACACGCCTCTTTGGTCCTCTATTCTGGCAAGACAGGCGGCCTGATCCAGGCCCGGTCAGGTCAATCGGCTGGTCTCCCTCGGGAGGCTAATTGGCTGCGTATATCCACTCATCACCCCTGTTGCTGTTAGACATTGGTTCTAGCACTCAGCTTCCCCTTGTTGGACTCCGTGGTGGGAGGGGGCGTGAGTGGATGAAGCACTGCCAAGTTTATGGAAAATCAAAACCAAAATCCCCACAGACAGACTTACTGTTGACGACCCGTGCAAGGCTCAGACAACGGCAGCCACCCTGAAGCCTTACGTGCCTCCGGGTGGCAAAAGAAAACCCCGAGCACAGGATGACACTGTCATGCCTGCTGCCAAGATGGCGGACAAGACGAATAAACCATGTACAAACATGTCTGTCCACCAGATTGTCCAACAGATGGACTCTCGTGCTGGCCCCTCCAGGCCAGCACCCAGACCAGGAAGGTCTCTGAGCCCCCCTCAGACGACCCCACTGACTGAATCAGGAGCACCAGCTGAACCAACCGAAACAGCTGGTGCCTCCACGAGCAAGCCCCAAAACCGAAAGGGCGGACCGAAACGGCCGAGGCCGAGACCGACTCTGATGGCGAGTCTGGACCCCCAAGGCGTTTCCCGCAATTTAAGGTCCCCGTTAAACCCGAAGGCTTCGACAATGCCTACCAAATGGTAAAGGCATTGGAGAGCCAGTGCAAAATCCGGCTGTCGATTCGGGTTGCGCGAGATCAGGGCATGATCATCGTGCCCAAAGATCAAGCCACCCTTTGTTTCCTGCAGGAGACAAAAGAGCTAAAAGATGGGAGGAAAGTGAGCCTCTCGCCACTGAATCCCGAGGAGAAGAGAGTCAAGATGTGCTACTTGGCTTCTCAGTCTCATACGATGTGGAGGTGATAGCATCACACTCACAGGTCGTGGAGGCTTCCCGATTGTCGAAGGGGAAGACTCCAACCAGGCAAGTCCTGGTGACCATGAAAGGTAGCCCAAGCTCCACCCTTGATCTGGGTAACTGGGGTACCTATCACCTACGCACTTATGTGCCTGAACCACTTCGGTGTTTCAAGTGCCAGAAGTACGGACACCACCAGGCTAACTGTACAGCCAAGCCAAAATGTGGTGTCTGTAGCAAGGCACACAATACGAGGTGTGCATCAAGGCACATAAGAAGAAAAGAAGGACACACAGCCAAATGTCCTAACTGTGCCAAGAGGCATCATGCCTGGAGCCTGGCTTGCTCTGTCAGGAAAGAGGCGGCCCTCAAACGGCAAGAGGTTGCTAAGAAGCGACAAGAATTTGTTCCTGCCCCCCCAGGCACCTACGTCTGGGAGAGGAACAAAAGCGAAAAGGCTTCCCGACCTTCTAAGAGGAAGGAAGCTGCCCCCCAGCCGAAACCGGAGATCTCCGACAATCAGGAGTTCCCCAAGTAAAGCAAGTGCAGAGGAACCACAGGAAGAAAGGTTCCAACAGCACCACACGGTCCCCCCCAGACCCAGAAGACATGTTCTTCGACGAGGGGGACATGTCGATCCTGATCACTGCTGTAGTCACAGCAATGGCAGTATTCTTGTCCAGGACCAAGGAAGAGGCGGATAAGGCAGTCGACGTTGCCATGACGACATTCAAACAGACTGTGAAAAGCATAAAGGGAAGGAAGATGGAGAAGGCCAAATCAGCCCAATCCTCTCCCTCACCCCAGGTCGAGACTCCCCTCCCCTCTCCAACCCAGGCTATGCCCTCACAGGCAGAGCCTAGCCAGGCTATGCCCTCACAGGCAGAGCCTAGCCAGGCTATGCCCTCACAGGCAGAGCCTAGCCAGGCTATGCCCTCACAGGCAGAGCCTAACCAGGCTGATTCAGTGCCACAAGCCGAATCAGAAGAAGCTGAGCCTGCCCAGGCAAGGCCAGCCAATGCACAGAAACAGCCTGGCCAGAGAAAAAGCCAAAGACGAAAAGTCAGAGCTACCAAAGGCTCTCCACCCCCCAGTGGATCCAGGGATAGCCTGACAGCCGAAGGAGACCCTCAAGCGTGAGGATCTCACAATGGAGTTGTCAGACTCCGACCGTCAATCCGAATGTGACGATGTCTCTGATGTAACTATCAATTAGTAACATCATGGCATGCAATCTAAGTATTCTGCAGTGGAACATCTGTGGCTTCTCCTCAAGGAGTGCCATCCTCCACGCAATAGTGCGATCAAGGAGCATTGACATCGTCATGCTCCAGGAGACATTATCAGCGGAAGCTGTTCGCTTCTCCGGGTATCACGTCTACGCGCTGCCACGTTCCGATGGCAAAAGAGGCCTGATGACCCTGGTGAACGCAACAATTCCTTGCTCCGCAATAGCCGATGCACCGCACTGTGGAGAAGATGTTGAATCTCTTGCCGTCGAGATTCAACTGGCCGGGGTACCCCTGAAATTGTACAACGTGTACAGCAGGCCACACTGTAGTAGCTTAGACATCAGCCAGGTATGTGCTTCCGCAGCACACGACCGAGTGATCATAGGGGGAGACTTCAATGCACACACCCCATCCTGGCTCCCTGCAGGGCACCGGATTGCGGCTGGCCGTCACATAGCCAACGTGCTTGAGACATTCCCCGAGATCGCTCTCCTCAACAGCCAGGAGCCAAAAACATGTGAGAGGAGGGGTCCTAGACCTCACCCTGGCCACTGCGACTCTGGTGGAGAGGATTGGCTGGCGTGTCGATGAGACCGTCACTAGTGACCATTATGGCACTATAACAACCCTCATGGATAGTGGCCCAGCCGAAATACCACGACCGAATCCAAGATGGAAAACAGACAAGGCCAACTGGCAGGCGTTCCAGAGCGCCTTGGCCCGCTGTCTGAGAAGCAATGAACCCACACAGAGCAAAAATGTGGAAGTGCTACAAGCCAGACTTGTAAATGCCATTGATGAGGCAGCCTCACTGACCATACCCAAAACTCGGCCTGGGTCCAGGAGTCACAAGGACGCCTGGTACTTCAATGACGAGATTAGGGAGGTCAACCACAGGGTAAATATGTGCCGAAAACATTTCTGAAGGCAAAGAACCCCGACAACCTCCTAAGGGAAGCTGTCAGGACGCCAAGGAAACTGCCAGCAGAGTGAGGCAGGAAAGTGGCTGGAATGGTGTGAGTCCTTCGATCACCGTACCACCCTCTCAGAGCTATGGCAACGGGTCAAGCGAGCCACCAGCCGCTCAGCCCCGAGATGCACGCACCACGACCCCCAGGCAG
Source organism: Penaeus monodon (assembly GCF_015228065.2). NCBI lineage: Eukaryota > Metazoa > Arthropoda > Malacostraca > Decapoda > Penaeidae > Penaeus > Penaeus monodon. Next base: position 9,646 of record NW_023658363.1, read on the forward strand.
AGGCCAACAGACTGGCGCAAGATTTATCTGCGAGAACGAGTAGCGACAGTCTGCCAGCCGAACTGAGGGCAAGACAAGAACGCCTACAACCAGACAGACTTGCTCACATCAGAGAAAGGCAGCCGAACCCGATAACTCAGACGTTATCTTTTCTCTGAGGGAACTAAGAGATGCACATAAAGCCAGTTGCAACTCAGCCCCGGGTGATGACGGGATCTCGTACCCCATCATCTCCCGCCTGGACTGGTAGGTAGCTTGCATTCCTGCAACTCATCAACAAGTCCTGGGAAACTTCCACTCTACCCCAGAGCTGAAGAGGGCTACCATAGTTCCCATCCCTAAACCAAAGGAGCCGGGGAAGTACCGCCCCATCTCTCTCCTCAGCTGTCTGGCCAAGACTGCCGAGAGGATGGTACTGAACCGGCTCCAATGGAAAATGGGATCCCCACACGAACACCTCCATGGGTTCACCAGGGGCATGAGCACAGCGCACAGCATAGCTATGCTCTTGAGCATAATAAACACGGGCGCATCTGTGGCAGTATTCCTTGACCTGGAGAAGGTTTTCGAATTGGCAAGTCCTCTTGCCATTCAGGAGAGCCTGATCCAAAAAGGAATCAGAAGTAAGCTCTTGGCTTGGATAGGTGACTACTTTAGGAATAGAACAGCCAGAGTCAAATTCCAAGGTCACCTATCACAGCACATGCCACTAGAAAATGGAACGCCTCAGGGTGAGGTTCTCAGTCCAGCCCTATTTAACACACTAATGTCCTGTATCCTCAACATAAACCTCCCAGTGGGGTGCAAGATCATCTCCTATGCAGACGATCTTGCTATCATCTCCACTGGACCACACTGCCTAAACAAAGCCCAGCGTTGTCTGGACTTGGTATCCGAGGAGTGTTGCAGGACAGGACTAAAGATCTCTGCAGCCAAATCCAAAGCCATGGCTCTGAGACAGAGAGTTCAAGGCACAAGTCTGAAAATCCAGGGAATGGACTTGGAGTGGGTTCAGGAATACCTACCTTGGGGTAAGGATAGACCGGACCCTCTCCTTCCGCCAGGAGGTCCAGTACCTGCTTGATCGAACAAAGGCAAGACTGTCTGTCATGAGAGCAATGAGTGGAAGACGCATAGGGGCCAGACACAGAGTACTAAGATCATTCTACGTACATGCTGTCAGGCCCATTGTAGACTATGCCTCCCTTGCTCTGATTGGCATTAAGAGAAAATATAAAGACCGATTGGAGACAGTCCAAAACGAAGCCGCCAGGGTCATTCTGGGTGCCCAAGGTGGGCGAAGGTCCTCAACCTCCTAGTGGAGACAAACCTTCTCCCCTTGGCCTCACGAATTGATCTAACGGCAGCACAATTCTTATCAAAGGTCATCCAGGCTCCCAGGAACACAAGCCTAAGACACAAAATAGTCAGACGCCTAGAACAAGATAACAAGCTGTTTGCAAACAACTCCTGGCTGTCTCACACAGCCGGGTGCTAATACGCCATCAGCTCAAAGAACCGCTACTGGCCAAGGGCATGGACTCCCCACACCTGACTCTGTCGAAGCTCCGCCGTGGGCACAAACCTCGATAGAGTTCTCGGTCATGAGACTGGCAAGCAAAAAGAATGAATATTGTACGCCGCCTAAAGGCAGAAACCCAGAGGGTCATTGCAACCATCACCCCTCCGGGGAGCAGAACATATTACACGGATGGATCGGTCGATCCCTTGACCCACACTGCAGGCGCAGCTTCGCAGCAAGGGATGCCACAATATCCATGAGGGTAACAGACAACGCCTCCTCGCTACAGGCAGAGGCAGTTGCTATCATGGGAGCACTGAGTCATGCGTCCGTGAGGGAAGGACACATGATCATACACACAGACTCCAAAGGAGCCGTCGACTGTCTTCAGCAGCGCTCCCCACTGACAACATCTACCTCCTGACAACCATCCGCACAATAGCACAAAGGATGCTTGCTCAGGGTAGAAGAATTATCATAACTGGGTTCCCAGCCATATAGGGATCAGAGCAATGAGCTTGCTGACAGATTAGCCGAAATCGCCGGGGTATGCCCCAAATCCCATGATAATACATCAGAGCCGAAATTTACTAAGGAGGAAGTGTATGGTGACGGCCAACTCCTTCCTCTGCAGCTTCACAGAGAGGAAACGAGATATTCCCCCTCGGCCAGCTGGTACTCAGATGCCACAGGCTATGAACCACTGGCACTCTCTGAAATAAACAACAGAGGTACCGAAGTCATTCTGCACAGAATGCGCCTAGGTTACCACTGTGCATGGCAGATTATACAACCCATAGAACGTGAAGAGAGGTGTTGCATGCATAGCGGCGAGCCGAACGCCACACTGGTACACTACTTGGAAAATTGCGTGCACAAGCAATTCCTAAGACAAACCCACAGAACACAGCCGTCGTGCTGGTAAAGAGATTATGCGAGATGCTTACACCACGGCTACAGGAGCGCCTGCTGGCAATCCCATCGCCACGGTAAGCACCGAGTGTCAGACCAACAAATGAGACAGCCATAAAAAGCTGACACAGGCCGGGCCATAAGTGAAAGGCCCGGGCGAAGCCAGAACTTCGCAAATCTCAAGCAAGCAGCAAGCAGCAAGCAACTGAATGATCAATGACGACCAAACATCTAGTTTTCATGCATCTGTCTTTATTAGTGTCCTGTCTACTGATCAACTGATCAATTCTGATCGATGTTCAGCATTGATCAGTAGATATTGTAATAGTTACCAATGTAATGCAATGTTGATGTCAATACAGATACCGATCAATGTTTGCAACATGTCGATAATTATAAATTGGGTGAGAAATCAAAATAA
>NW_023658363.1:20000-22500 GCF_015228065.2 Penaeus monodon
TCCTCTTGCCATTCAGGAGAGCCTGATCCAAAAAGGAATCAGAGGTAAGCTCTTGGCTTGGATAGGTGACTACTTTAGGAATAGAACAGCCAGAGTCAAAATTCCAGGTCACCTATCACAGCACATGCCACTAGAAAATGGAAGCCTCAGGGTGAGGTTCTCAGTCCAGCCCTATTAACACACTAATGTCCTGTATCCTCAAATAAACCTCCCAGTGGGGTGCAAGATCATCTCCTATGCAGACGATCTTGCTATCATCTCCACTGGACCACACTGCCTAAACAAGCCCAGCGTTGTCTGGACTGGTATCCGAGGAGTGTTGCAGGACAGGACTAAAGATCTCTGCAGCCAAATCCAAGCCATGGCTCTGAGACAGAGAGTTCAAGGCACAAGTCTGAAAATCCAGGAATGGACTTGAGTGGGTTCAGGAATACCTACCTTGGGGTAAGGATAGACCGGACCCTCTCCTTCCGCCAGGAGGTCCAGTACCTGCTTGATCGAACAAAGGCAAGACTGTCTGTCATGAGAGCAATGAGTGGAAGACGCATAGGGGCCAGACACAGAGTACTAAGATCATTCTACGTACATGCTGTCAGGCCCATTGTAGACTATGCCTCCCTTGCTCTGATTGGCATTAAGAGAAAATATAAAGACCGATTGGAGACAGTCCAAAACGAAGCCGCCAGGGTCATTCTGGGTGCCCCAAGGTGGGCGAAGGTCCTCAACCTCCTAGTGGAGACAAACTTCTCCCCTTGGCCTCACGAATTGATCTAACGGCAGCACAATTCTTATCAAAGGTCATCCAGGCTCCCAGGAACACAAGCCTAAGACACAAAATAGTCAGACGCCTAGAACAAGATAACAAGCTGTTTGCAAACAACTCCTGGCTGTCTCACACAGCCAGGGTGCTAATACGCCATCAGCTCAAAGAACCGCTACTGGCCAAGGGCATGGACTCCCCACACCCTGACTCTGTCGAAGCTCCGCCGTGGGCACAAACCTCGATAGAGTTCTCGGTCATGAGACTGGCAAGCAAAAAGAATGAATATTGTACGCCTAGCCTAAAGGCAGAAACCCAGAGGGTCATTGCAACCATCACCCCTCCGGGGAGCAGAACATATTACACGGATGGATCGGTCGATCCCTTGACCCACACTGCAGGCGCAGCTTCGCAGCAAGGGATGCCACAATATCCATGAGGGTAACAGACAACGCCTCCTCGCTACAGGCAGAGGCAGTTGCTATCATGGGAGCACTGAGTCATGCGTCCGTGAGGGAAGGACACATGATCATACACACAGACTCCAAAGGAGCCGTCGACTGTCTTCAGCAGCGCTCACCCACTGACAACATCTACCTCCTGACAACCATCCGCACAATAGCACAAAGGATGCTTGCTCAGGGTAGAAGAATTATCATAAACTGGGTTCCCAGCCATATAGGGATCAGAGGCAATGAGCTTGCTGACAGATTAGCCGAAATCGGCCGGGGTATGCCCCCAAATCCCATGATAATACATCAGAGCCGAATTTACTAAGGAGGAAGTGTATGGTGACGGCCAACTCCTTCCTCCTGCAGCTTCACAGAGAGAACGAGATATTCCCCCTCGGCCAGCTGTACTCAGATGCCACAGGCTATGAACCACTGGCACTCTCTGAAATAAACAACAGAGTACCGAAGTCATTCTGCACAGAATGCGCCTAGGTTACACTGTGCATGGCAGATTATACAACCCATAGAACGTGAAGAGAGGTGTTGCATGCATAGCGGCGAGCCGAACGCCCACTGGTACCTACTTGGAAAATTGCGTGCACAAGCAATTCCTAAGACAAACCCACAGAACACAGCCGTCGTGCTGGTAAGAGATTATGCGAGATGCTTACACCACGGCTACAGGAGCGCCTGCTGGCAATCCATCGCCACGGTAAGCACCGAGTGTCAGACCAACAAATGAGACAGCCATAAAAAGCTGACACAGGCCGGGCCATAAGTGAAAGGCCCGGGCGAAGCCAGAACTTCGCAAATCTCAAGCAAGCAAGCAAGCAAGCAAGCAACTGAATGATCAATGACGACCAAACATCTAGTTTTCATGCATCTGTCTTTATTAGTGTCCTGTCTACTGATCAACTGATCAATTCTGATCGATGTTCAGCATTGATCAGTAGATATTGTAATAGTTACCAATGTAATGCAATGTTGATGTCAATACAGATACCGATCAATGTTTGCAACATGTCGACAATTATAATTGGGTGAGAAATCAAAAAAAATATATCGGATGTATAAGTAACACAAATAAAACAAAAATGCCGCTCTAATGTATTCCATTTCGTAAAAAAAACGATTTTTCCTATATTCACTTAGTTGAAAAACTTGACCTGATCGGGGAAAATGGATGGCATTTTTGGATTCAGCGATGCAGATTTGCTCTCAATCAGTTGAAAAAACTAAGACAACTTACAAAAAATATTTTTTTTGTAACCCAGTGTTATATATATGT
>NW_023658364.1:0-10000 GCF_015228065.2 Penaeus monodon
CATTATTTTAATCATTATCTACTATTATTACATTATTGTTATTAAAATTATCCAAATTTAAATTTTAAATTTGTATTTAGTTTTGATTACAGTTACTTTTATCATTTCCCCTTATTATTTTTACTATTTCCACTGTTTTTGTTTTTTCATATTATTTTATTTTTATTATCATTACATTACCAATTTCCATTATCATAATAATAATAATGAAAATAATAATGATAATTTTAAGATAATGGTAATAATAATAACAATTATAATAAAAATAAATAGTGATAGTAGTAATAATAATAATAATATTAATAATAATAATAATAATAATAAATAATAATAGTAATAATAATAATGATAATAATATTTTCTTTCATTATTATTATTGTTAATAATAATAATAACAATAATAATATTTAGAGTAGCAAAAGAAAAAGAAAAAAAAAAAATATATATATATATGATGAAAAAAAAAGTATATAATATAGTATATATGTATATATATGTTTATATATATATATATATATAATATATATATATATATAATATATATATATATATATATATGTATAATATATATGTTTATATATGTGAAAAAATATATATGTATATATATGTGTATAATATTATATATAGTATATATATATAATATATATATATATATATATATATATATTTAAATATACACACATATACAAACAAACAAAGAAACAACCACACACAAACACACACACACACACACACACACACACACACACACACACCACACACAACATATATATATATATATATATATATAGATGTATATATATATAAATATATATATATACTATATACTTATATATATATATATATATATACATATATATTATTATGTATATATATATAAATGTATATATGTATGTACATATATGTATGTGTGTATATTATATATGACTATATGTTATATATATATATATTATATATATATATATACTATTATATATATATATATATACTATATGTATATATATATATATATATGTGTGTGTGTGTGTGTGTGTGTGTGTGTGTGTGTGTGTGTGTGGTGGTGTGTGTGACATTAGTATATGTATGTATTTATATATGTATATGTATATATGCACATTGTTGTAAACATACACACACACACACACACACACACACACACACACCACACACACACACACACACACACACACACACATATATATATATATATATATATATATATATATATATATATATATATATATATGATGAAAAATCAGTGATGATATTAATAATAATAAAATAATAATAATAGGAATTGGAATAGTAATCATAATAATTATGATAAAAATATAAATACTGATAATGATCATAATAACTTGACAAAAATATTAGTACTAATATAATCATAAATGTGTTATATAATTTGTAGTCTTATTATTAATATTATTTTCATAATAATATTATGATGATCATAAAATAGATAATAGTAATAATAATAATAATAATAATAATTACTTATTATATTATCATTATTATTATCATCATCATCATCTATTGCTATTATCATATCATCATCATTATTGTCATTATAAGTTTTTTTTTATTGTTGTGTTATTACTATTATTACTGTTACGTACTGTTTTTTTTCATTATAATATATTACTAATATTGTCATTATTAATACTATTATCATTATCATGATATATCATTATTATTGTTATTATCATTGTTAACATTGGGTTTTGGACATTGTCATTTTCAATGAAATTATATTATCAGTTGACATTATTACCATTATCATCATTATTATTATCACTACCACCACTACTATTTCATTGTATTACTATTATCATTAATATTAATATTCGTATTACAGTTAATACTATTAATATTATTATCATTATTATTATTACTATACTATTGTTATTATCATCATTATCATGATCATTACCCTATTCCATTATCATAACATTATTATTATTAATGATGATTGATGATGATAATATAATAATAACACAACAGCAATTGCAATAATAATAATAGTAATAATAATAAAAATATCATTATGATCCTTATTGACATCATTGTACGTTGGGACCGAGTAACTCGTTTCAATCCTGCGCCCCGACATTTGCCCTCATGACTATTTATTTATTATCTATAATAATAATAACATCTAATTGTAATAAAGGTGATAATATTAATAACAATAATAGTGATGAAGGTGATTAATGTTAATAATAATAACAATTGTGATAATAACAATAATAATAAATATAATAATAACAATAAAGTGACAATAATAATGATAGCATTGTATAATAAATAATAATAAAATAATAATAATAGTGACAGTGATTGAAAATTTAATAATAGAAATGATAATGATAATAAATTACTAATAATAAATTATAAATAATAGTAATAATAATGGTATATATTTGGCAGTACTAATATAATAAAATGTAATGACAGTAATGTTAATAATAGTATTAGAAGAATGTATAATAGTGAAAATGATAATGAGAATGAATGAAAAAAACTAATAATGATAATGATAGTAATGGGAAAAGAAATGATAATAATAATAATAATAATAATAATAATAAGAATGATAATGATAATAATAATACTAAAAATAATAATAAAAATAATAATAATAATAAACAAGAGTAATAATAATAATAATAAATAATAAAAATAATGATGATGATGAAAATAATAATAGTAATGATAATAATATTGATAGAAATAATAATAGTAGTAATAATAATAATTGTGATAATGATGATGATAACAGAAAACAGTAAAAATTTAACAAATAATAATAATAAGTTAAATAATAATAATGATAATAATTATAATGATACTAATAATAAAAAAAATATTAATACCAGATGTTAATGACAAGAATAGACACGAAAAGTAAAATAATAATAGTAATGAAAATAAACAATCCCTGTAACAATTTAATACTAATCTTAAAAGTAATAGTGACAATGATAATAATATTATGATTAAAATAATCATGATAATTATGATAATTATCATAACGATGATAATCATAATATATTAGATTAATGATAATAAATAAAACAAAAGTAACAGTGAAAATAGTATCATGATAATAATAATATTAATAAATAACGATGAATTCATAATAATGATGATAGAAATGGTTATGAAAATAATGATAATAATATTGATGATAAATACAATGATAGCAGCAGAAAGGATTAGTCAAATAATAATTAATAATGATAATATTGATGATCATAATAATAATAATAGTAATAACCATAAGGATTAAAAAACAACACTAACGACAGCAAAAAAAAATTATTAGGATAAAGATATTAATAATAATTAAGATAAAAATGTTAACAAAAAAACGTAATTAATAATTCAGTAGTAGTAATCAGGGCTGTGGATTCGGTACTCAAAACACCCGACTCCGTTCTCCTTGATTTCTTGTGTCTCCGACTCCGACTCCGATCCCTAAGCTATAATAATAATAATAATAATAATAATAAAAATAATAATAATAATAATAAAAAAAAAACGATTTCATTATAATTTACAGGCTACCTTTTAGCCTCGTGTCTTAAAAGGTTTTACTCAAATGGTTACAGCTATGCAAATGTGGCCTTTTATTGTATAATCTCAAAAAAAAAAATTCTTTATGCTTTAAAAAAATACATATAGAACTATGACAAAATGAAAATTATATGATTTCTCCTCTTGGGTGAAAATAAAGTAAGCAGTATTCTTAAAAAGGGGTTTTTTGCGATTTATGTTGAGGTCAGAGTCGTGACATTTTACCAATTCCGACTCCGACTCCAAAGCAACAACCCCAAATTCCTTCCGACTTCGACCCCGACCCCCACAGCCCTGCTAGTAAAACTAATAATAATTATGGCAGCAACACGGATGATGATGATAATTATAAGAATTAAGATATTGATGTTTGGAAAATAATGGTAAATGCAATAGCAGTAATGTTATTGTTAAATATGTATATTGAAATATTAAAAAATAATATTTATAATAACAAAAAACAACAACAAAAACAATTAAAATAGTTTTTTTTTAACGGTAGGTTTCATGTTTGAGCCGCCGTGGTCACAGCATGATACCTTAATTGTAGTTTTCATGTTGTGATGCTCTTGGAGTGATACCGTGGTAGGGTCCCCAGTTCCTTTCCACGGAGAGTCCCGGTTTTACATTTTAGGTAATCATTCTCTCTATTTATCCGGGTTTGTGACCAGCACGGGATTTGGGCTGGCTTGGCCCCCCAGTGGCTAGGTAGGCAATCGAGATGAAATTCCTTGCCCAAAGTTAACAAGGAAACGAGTCACCGGCCGGCGCGGCCGGTGACTCGAAACCCTCGAACTCAGATTGCCGTCGTCCCAAAGTCTTGAGTCCAATGCTCTAACTACTCGGCCACCGCGGCCTTATTTACAATAGTAGTCATGATAATAATGATAAAAATTAACAATAATAAAAATTGTTAATTTTTTTTAAATTATTATTATTATTATTATTATTATATTATTATTATATTGATATTATTATTATTATTATTATTATTATCATTTCATTATTATCATCTTTATTATCATTATCATTATTATCAAGATCATAATAAGGACAAATGTAATAATAATATATGATAATGCTAAAATAATGACTGATAACAGGGGTAATAATAATAATAATGATGATAAGGGATAGGAAGAAAAAAATATAATAGTAGTTGTAGCAATAATGATAGTAATGACGATAATAATTATAATAATAATGATGGTGGTGATAATGATATTAAGGCTTATTTTTCGATGACAAATAATCTGTCTTACGACACTAGAAACTGTCGCTAATTTCATTCGCGACAATTTCCACGGTCCGGTCGCGAGAGCATCGCTGCCAGTGTTTCCAAGCTGTTGCCAAAGGCTCGACTCCACCCCGATGCCTAAGAATCGTGATTAAGTTGACGAATCCATTTTATTTTTAATTAAAGAGCAGGATATACACGTTCTTCGTTATCAAATCTTAAAATTACAAATATTTAAAAATTACCAAAAATCATTTGGAAAATGCGCGGGCCCTAAGCACCCTCCCATCTACTTTTCTTTCGTCTATGGGACATCGGTTTCAAATTTTACACTCTTTTAAAATTTTAAAATGTGTCACTTTTTATTAATCTATATTAATTACTTTTAAAGGGATGCCTTCATATTCAGTTGTACGTACACAAGAAGTAGACTGATTATGTAAAAACATAATATAATTTTCTGTAATATTTGACCATTCAAACACTTTCTGAAAGCAAAACATGACTGTCTGAGATACTTCCCTTATCTCATTCGTCTTGAAACATTTTGGAGTCCTGAATATGTTCAAGGCTAAAGCATAAATGATATAATAAAAATAATGCCTATTGTTACCTGTGCGGCAGGATGAGCGGTTACCCCCGCTATTACGGCAATTGAAGCGACTGGGATTTGAGGTGGTTGCCCTCTCAGAGGTGAGAAGACCTGGTAGCGGCACGATCAGTATGGTGGGTACACCTACTACATGTCGGGCAAGCGCGATGGTCCACCACCTCCAGGGTGTAGCCATAGCCACCCCCCCTTCACCCCGGTAGTTGAGGTGACACCGGTTAATGAGCGTATTATGGCATTGAGACTGAAGCATGCATTTGGCTTCATTTCTCTTATTGCTGTATACCCTCCTAACGATGTATGTAAACTTGATGTGAAAGAGGCGTTCAAATGCCAAAACTCGCATCTGTGGCAGATAATTGCCCCCGGCGGGGATATTGCACTGTTCAATGCGGTATCCGGCTGTGACCGAGCTGGCTATGAGATGTCTGTAGACCCACATGGCTTGGGAGCTGACCCCAGCGGGCGAGAATAGCCCCCTTTCTCCAGGATTTTGCTAGGTCCCAGAAAATGAGGATCTCTGGGGTCCGGTACCAGCACTCCAACCCGGATCATTGGACATGGTACAGTGATACAGGTACAGTGGCCCAAAGGGGGATCGACCACATTCTTGTTAGCACGCAATGGAGGATCCTCAGAACAGCAGGTTTCCTGAGTGCCAAGTTCTGTGGCACTGACCAAGGCTGATTGTGGTTACCCCTGCAGGTCCACTTCAAAACTCCTTGTCCCTAAGTGGCCCACCTAAGGTGTTTCACCTAGACAGACTAAGGGAGGAGGAGTGTGCCCGTGGGTTCACCATGGCAGTCTCTGACCGATTCACAGATCTCGACAACTTGATGGGGCACAGTTACTCTGTGGGAGTTCTTCAAATGCGAAATACTCGAAACAGCCCAGGAGTCCATTGGTGTACGCCCGAGGGCAAGGCAGAATTCCATCTCCCTGGAGACTTAGAGGCTACTGAAGCGTGTCGCATGGCTTGGCTGAATGGTAATCAAGTCCTGTACACTCATGGTGCGTAGGGCTCAGACACTGCTGAGAAGGGACAAGGACAATTCATCAGGAATCTTTCTGAGGAGGTTGAAGGCTATTTCTTGGTAAATGACCCTCGCCCTTTCCTACCAAGCCCTTTGAAAACTGAACTCTAAGCCCTCCTCACAGATGACTGCAGTCAGATCAGTGGATGGATGGATCATCTCAGATCATGTTGGGTCCGTGACCCTTGGGCTGAGTATTTGAGCAGTTGTACCCGGTAGACCCTCCAACAGTTAGCTTTGGGTGCAAGCGATGTCACAATACCTGTGCCAGACCCACCATCAGCGAGGAACCTCCTACCCTAACAGAGGTTAGGATGGCGATCTCCAAACTGAAGAGTGGGAAAACTCAGGCATATGTGTTGAGCTGCTAAAGGTTGGGCGTGAAAACCCATGGCTTGGGGCCTGCATACATTTCCCGACTGCTATCTGGGAGTCTAGTTTCCATTCCCCCTGACCTGCTGAGGGGGATGGTCACTCTCTCTGAAGGGAAAAGGGGATTGTTGGGATTTTAGCAACTACTGTGGTATTTCACTGCTAAACATACCAGGGAAAGTTTCAAACCCCCCTTTTTCTGAAACGGATATGCAAAACCTACGGGGACATCAGAGACCGGAGCAGTCTGGATTTACTCCTGGCAAGCCACAATAGACCGAAAACTAGCCCTTCGGGGTAATTGTGGGAAAGCCGTCGTGAGTTGGTCATGGGTTATTTGCAACCCACATCGACTTCAAGAAGGTGTTTGACTCGATGGCATCAGGAATCGCTATGGGAGATCCTGAGACACAAGAGAAACGCAGATTATTAGCCTATTAGCAGCCTTTATAATGGTACTGAAAGTGCTGTAAAGTGTGGTGGGGGTATGTCGAACTTCTTCCCTGTTAATTCAGGGGTGAGCAAGGCTGTGTCCTTGCACCAAAAACTTTTCAAAAACCTGTATAGACTGGATAATGGGCAGAGCTACTAGCCAAAGTCAGTGTGAAGCAAAAACTAGGCAATTTAAAGGGCTCAGACCTTGACTTTGCCGATGATGTTGCTATCCTATCTGAGTCCTTGGAGTCACTGTGGTGGCTTGTTGATGCATTTAGTAATGAGGGAAGCCCTTAGGCCTAGAGGTCTCCTGGACCAAGACCAAGATTCAGACTTTGGGGGCCTGTTAGGGGAACCCGTTCCCGTGATCCATACTTGCGCGAAGACGTTTAAGTTACAGAGAGTTTTACATGTTTTTTATTTCTGGCTGTCAGACCAAGAACTCAATGGACGGATTGGTCTGGCAACAGGAGCCATGAACTCGATCACAAGAGCATTTGGGAATGTTGGTACCTATGCAGAAGGACCAAGCTGCATGTCTTCAAGGCATTGATACTGCCAGTTTTGCTCTATGGAAGTGAAACTGGACCCCTATCCAGTGCTTTTAAGTCTCGTCTTGATGCCTTTTATGACAAGTCCTTTGCCGGATCATGGGGTACAGTTGGCAGAACCCACGTGTCCAACGGCGGTTACACCGTAAAATTGGCATGGGACCTGTTGCTTGCATAATCCGGGGGTCACCAACTCAGGCTATATGGGCACCCTGCCTATCAGGGTTTTTTCTGCGAGACAACCCTGGGGGGATGACCTGGGGACTACCAGGAGGGCATGGCTTGGGCAGCTTGACGAGACTGTCGCAAGGAATTAGAGATGGGCCGTGGGCCTACCTGGAGACTCGCCTCGAGGGATCCTCGTGGCTGGAAGCGAAGGGTGGATGCCATGCGGGCCCCCCTCGGCGTAGCCCCTTGATGATGATGATGATAATTGTTTTATAAAAACAAAAATAATAATAATATTAATTATAATAATAATAATAATAGGGGATAATAATAAAATAATAATAAAATAGTAATACCCAATAATAAAGCCCAAAAACAACACTAAAGATAAACAGAAAATAATAGTATAATGATGACACACACGAGCGCGCGCGCGCAAAACACGCACACACCCCCACACACACAGCAAAGCAGACACACACACACACACACGCACACACACGCACGCACGCAACACACACACACAACATGATAATGATAGAGCTAGAGAAAATAATAACAGTAGTAGTTTGTAGTCTTAGTGATCATAATGCTTACGGAAAAAATACCAATAATAATCATAATAATTATTATCATAATAATTACATAATATTTTACTTTAATATTAAAAATAATAATTATTTTATTATCAATTATTATTAAAAGTATTTATGTTATTAACAATATTTTCATAATCATGTCATCATCATTACCCGTACCACTGTACTATGGCTGTTGTTGCCATTATTATTATTTTATTATTTATTATTATTATTATATTATTATTATTGTTTTTATCATCATCATCATCATCATCATCGTCATTACTACTTTTGCTTCTACTACTGTTATTATTATGGTTATTATTATTTTCATTATTATCACATATTATTATTATTTTCATTATCATCACTACTTCTACTAGTACTATTATCATTATTATCATGTATTAATTTCTAACATTGTTGTTAGTTTTATCCTAACAGTCATTAGTATCATTATTATTATAACAATCATTATGTTGCAGGTATCAGAGCATCATGATTACCATGACTATATAGCTGAATTAATTTCAGTGCAATGAAACGTATTTATTTTTAACGACATTTTGGCGAGGCGCTCCTGATGTCCAAATTTCCAAAAATAACGAAGTTTTTAATTTTTTTCTGAATCTTTGTAGTATTTAAAAAACCCCCGTATCTTAAAAAATTTTCGATTTTTTTTTAAAATTTTTTACCTGAAATTTGGTTTTATTGTTGTTTCAAAACATATTAGTTAATGTTGCTTATGTTCCCCTTTCTTTTTTTTTTTTTGATTAAATATTCTGAAAGATTGAAAATGTGTCCTCCCTTTGATTTTCCCATTTCCAAAGTTTGAGCCGCGGGCCCCCATAGGGAGGCCGATTTCATGCATGACACTTTTTAATGCACTTTGGGTTCTTTAGTAACAATTTGAGTCTTCCGGATTAATTTAATAAAGTAGTTTCTTATTGAAGAAAAACATTTTTACGGAATTTTTGTATGCCTCCCTTTCCCTTTCCCTACTTACCCCGATCCATCTACAATCACACCCTCTCTTAAAAGTTATGGCTACTATCAAAGCACCCCTCCCTGGAAACGGCATAGTTTTTCGTGGCTTTTTCCCTTAGTCTTGACTTGAGGGGGGCGAGAGGATCGTGGGTGACCACCTCCCCGGGGGCGGGTGGTCGGGCCGCGCGTCCCCACCCCACTTCAGCATCACCTCCGCCGCCACCTTCTGCGATTTGCGCTGCCTGGGGAAACAAAAGATGAATGGAAAAACATAAACAAGATAAATTTCAAATTTAAAGAAAAATGACAAAGTTACGTTGTCGTCAAATGAGGCAGTGTAAAGGCGAGGCGTGTGCAAAAACGGATCTTTTCCCCCAGGAAAAGATATTATATTCCAAAGGTTAAACTCAAAATCAGGGAACTCCACAAACTAGGGGACACCCCCA
>NW_023658364.1:22500-24365 GCF_015228065.2 Penaeus monodon
CCTGGGGGTGGACACAGTCCAAGATATCAAAGAAAAGCGTATAGAAAGTATATAGTGTATAGAAAGTACGCTTGCAGGTGAATCAAGCAGTCGTAAGAAATTCTTGGTTTGACACGCACAGACACACACATACACACACATGTGTGTATGTGTATTTTGTGTGGGGTGTGTGTGTGTGTGTGTGTGTGTGTGTGTGTGTGGTGTGTGTGTGTGTGGTGTGTGTGTGTGTGTGTGTGTGTGTGTGTGTGTGTTCAAGGTCTGCGGTAAAGATTCCAATGTCGCGACCCCATTGTAGCGAGATATTTACGCCTCAGAGGGAATGCGTGTGCTTTGCTGTCAAGCGTGACTGTGGCTTACTAGGTGCTTACTGCATAAACGTATTAATCTGATACAGTAGACCTATGCTTCGTGCCATAATGAAACACCCACTGAATACTGATTCGGCCTTAGGTCTTTGTTGCAATCTTTACATTCGCGAGAGAAAAGAAAACTTTTTACTGATTAATGGTTACACACGATGATTGTTTGTCATGAATCATGAAAGAACCGCATGCAGGGAATGCTTTGTAAAGATCCTGCTACAAAGAAATATCTAAAGTGATTCTTTTCTTCGTTCGCCAAGTAACATACTATGCCTCTCGGGCATGTCTACCAGCTACTGTCTGAATTACATACAACTGGTGACGGAGGGTAAGTAGTATGCGAGACTACAACTGACATTACAGCGTGGCTAAGACGCTTGCTCAGTCAAGCTTCAGCTGTTCAAAATCTAACAAAACAATGGCCAAGAAACTGACTGTCCTTTCTGGCAGTTCACGTACATTCTGTATTATGACTGTATGATGACTATAAATGTTTAACTTACAGGATTAATATTTGACGGATTACTATAAGAGTGTAAATGAAAAGAAAATCACTACACGTCCTTCTCCATCATGGGAGCCCTGGTGCTGACAGAGCAGTATTTAAAACATTGTTTCAGAGAATTACGTAATTCAAACAAGCTATTGTCTTGTGGAGGTTGCATCACATCGATAAGCACTGGTATCGCTGAGTAATGTTGCAAGGCATTATGGCAACCAAAATCTATCTTCTATTACTCATTACTCACATATCCGCAGTACTTATCTCTCTTCTAGACAGCCAGAGAGTAAACTAGCACAACCCCAGTCATGATACATAAGGTTCGACATTTATTTGTCGTTCATATGATGCTGTCTTCAATATAAATAACCCGTTAGCCTCCCTTCACTTGTACCACTTTTTGTGAAGGAAACTGGACTACCGTTCAGGATGTTAAAAAAATCCTGCGGAGAGTGAGACAATATCATTTATTGGGAATTTGCAGCGGCTCTCTGATCCCCCCTTCTCTGCACCGTTTCGCAAGTTTGACAAATACAGATTTGTATGAGCAAATTTGAGGAGTGGATAATTAGTGATTTGATATTGCCAATCAAAACTGATGCTAAATGTACACAATTGCATGTGCCTTGTATGTACACATAAACATGCACAGTCATTATTATTACTAGTATATTTTTTATTATCACCAGTTTAATTGTGGCGCAGCCTCCTAACAGAGAGAAATCGCATCAACCTCATGCACAACCTTGCGACAGTTAGCTTAAATCACATCTCGATTTTACTTTTACATGTACTTGGGTATTTGGCAGTAGTCTTTCTCTTCCTAAGCATAAAGGTTTCTCTCTTTCAACCTGTGTTCTGTCTATCTACTCTTCTTCTGTCTGTCTTATGTATCTCCCACAGAATCTCTTCTAGGTAAAACGGTAATCCGTCCTTTCCCTGTTTCGTATACCTGTGATGAATATTCAGTTACTAATAAAACCATAAATTGATGAACATGC
>NW_023658365.1:0-24362 GCF_015228065.2 Penaeus monodon
CACCCCACCACCACCCCCACCACTCACCCCCCCGCCCCCACCACCACCACCACACCCACAACCACACCCCCAACACACACACACCCCAAAAAACAAAAACACACACAAAACCGCACAAAAAACCACACCACACAACCACAAAACCCCCACCAAACACAACACACACACACACAAAAAAACCAAACACCACACCCACAACAACACACACACCACAACAACTTTCACCTCAAACACAATCAACACCACAATAAAACCACACCTCAAAACACAATTAAAAATATATATATATATAATTATAATATATAATAATATATATATATAATATATATATATATACATTTTAATTGTTTTTTTTTTGGGATGTTGGGAGAGCACATCTCTTCCCCCTTAGAGTAACATTTTACATTTCTTGTCTTACTTCTATTTGCACAGTTATTTAAAAACCAAAAAGGCTGGACAGCGGGCGACCCAACTTGAGCAAATGCGACAAACTTCCAGCGTCAACTCTCAAGGGTTGGGTCTCATCCCCTCTTTACGGATTCCATGAAAAAGTGGGCAGCCAGAATTGGGGCCCCCCTTTTAATCGGACATGGGGACAATTTCCACAGGGAATATGTTTACAAAGGTGAAATGGTTTAAGTATTAACTAGCTGAGAATTCTTTTTTTCCAGTCTTTTCGCTTTTGTTATTCTTTTCCTTCATTTTTTGATTTTTTTCAAATTTTTTGGAATACTTGTTTTTTTTCTTTTCTTTTTACTGAATACTTGTACAATTATTTTTAAATTGTTAAAGACTTATGGTTGCCTTTTTGTATTCTTCATATTTTAAAAGCAACAATTACCAAAAAGAGCATTTTTGATAGAAAAAAATTGGGAAAACTGAAGGTTTTATTTTTCCCTTTTTTTTTTAGTTTTTTTTTTTTTTAACCCAATCACTAGGGTTTTTTTAGTCCCCTTGGTTTTGGGTAAATTTTTGTTTCATCAGATGGCTCCACTTTGCACTCAGCCATAAGGGTCTACAGGGGGGCCCAAATGACTGTCTTGTTTTCCCCCCCCCTTGAAACTGCAAAAAATTGTGTTTTTTCTCTAATCAATTTATATCTACTGTTTTATTCTTAATGATATTAGAATTATTAAATTTTTTTTTAAAACTTATAACTTTAAAGAAAATGGAATATACAAAGAAGTTTTCCAAAATAAAAGGGGAAAGGGGTAAACACATGGATAGGTAGGACTAAAAACGACTCCTTTGTGACTAAGATTTGTAGACCCACTAGGGGAAATACTAATAACTTCTGTTATGGGGGGGCACCTATATTCTTCCCATCCGGTCGAGTGGGTTAAACCCCAAGGGATATGAAAAGTGGCATTTGCCAATATTGCACCAGAAAAAACGGGAAAAAATTTGCCCATTATGTAAACCCAAAAATTTTTTATACTAAAAACTTCCAAATTAAGTAATTTACTGAAAAAAGTTATATTGAAGTGCAAACTTTTTTTCCCTCCTTTGGCATATAGCTTGTCATTTTTTATAGTTAAAGAAACTAATTTTTTTTACATTCCTTTTCCCCTGCTTTGCCTATATAATTATTATATATTATAATATATATTTATATATAATATATATATATTATATTATATATATTAAATTATAAATTATATATTATGTATTATGTTGTTGGAAAAATTTTTTCATTGTGATCATAAAATTGCTTTTTTCTTTTTTTTCTTCGTATATTAATTTTTTTTCATTTCCCAGTTGAACACAAGCAAGCACTGGGAGGATCACTACTGTTTATTTATGTTGTCAGATTAAATATTATTTTTCAATGTTTATTTTTATTAATAAGAAAATTTACCCAAACTTTTTTTTAGTTTAGTTTTATTTTATTTATTTTTTAATTTTTTTTTTTTTCCTATAATAAATACTAAATTTTTTGCATATGTACATCTGTGATATTAAAGAAATTATACATCAATTTAGGATTGTTAATTAGTCTTGCCCAAATAGTTTATGAAACATTAAAAAGAACGTTTTTTTGAATTCCGGAACCTTAAATTTTCATTGTTATAAAACTATTTAAAATCAGGTCCATTTCGGGGAAGATATTACATAACTATTTATTATTATTTTTTTTTTTATTTTATTATTTTTTTTTGTTTTGTCATAAAATTTCGTTCAAATGTATTTTTTATAAAAAAATGTATTACATTGCTTTGATTTTAAATTTTACATTTTCTTTGTATGCTTTTTTTCTGTCAAGAAAACTTTAAAAATCAACAGATTATGATTTACCCCTTTTTGTCATCTGAAAGTATGAAGCTAAACGAAAAGAACCAAAATTTTAAAGAAGTAAAAAAAGTTACCCAAATATGAAGCTGGGGGATGTTTTCCTTTAAACCAAATGCTGGGGATGTTTCACTACCACAGTGGCCCACGGGCCCCATGTCACATGCAATGTTATTTTGTTTTTTTTGGCATAAGCTTTTTCCTTTTTTTTTCCCTTTTTCCCAATTTTAATTTTGTTGTTTGATTTGCCAATGGTAACAACTGTTTTCTTGTACAGACTCCAAACATTTCTCTGAGTAGTCTGTAAATCAAAGCAGTTATAAACAATAAATAACTTTTGTATTTTTTTCCCCCACTCCCCCCCCCCCTCTCTCTCTCTCTCCTCTTTCTCTCCCCCTTTTCTCCTCTCTCCCTTCTCTCCTCTCTCTCTCTCTCTCCTCTTTTTCTTCTCTCCTTCTTCTCTTCTCTCTTCCCCTTTTTTACAAAATTGCACTGCATAACAGAAGCAGGGAATAGGATCCTGACAAAATATGTTCCTCCCTGGGGCCAAAGCTCTTCCGTCATAGCTCCCAACATTATTTATAAAGAAAAAATTTAAAAGCCATCTAAAAACTAAAAACTTTGTAGCTCCAGCAAGTCCTTTCTGTCCCCCGACCTTCACTGAAATTCTCCAACAGCAAGTTCATATCACCCTGGCCCACACCAAATTTTCTTTGACAGTTGTTCATGCCAACCCCTCCTCAACCCAAATATTTTCATCATGATGGCATATCACCCATCTAGGGGTTAACTTGCTAACTGTGGCCCAAATTTTGAAAATTTGAAATCACAGACCAGAATTTTAAATACTGCAAACAAATAAAAGTGATATAAAAAAAATGAGTATTGAAAAGGGTAAAGCCGGGGTTATTTGATCTTTAAAAAATGTATAGCATTCAAGATGTATGGAGTTGAAATGGCAAGGAGGAAGGAGGGTAAAAGGGGTGAAAAAAAGGGTTTAGTGGGAAATTAAAAAAGGGCGAAAGATAAAAGTTTTTAAAAGGAAAAGGGGGGGGGTTCTGCAAGAAACCCAAAGGGAAAAGAAAAGGATTAGCAAAAGAAAAAGGGAGATTAAGGGTAAATTTAGGTCACAGTTTTCGGGAAAAAGTCAGGGGGGAAAGACCCAGGGAAGGAGGTTGTTGTACAAAATTCACATGTGATTCGGGGGCAGTGAAGAGATAATGGAGAAATA
Organism: Penaeus monodon; assembly: GCF_015228065.2. Classification (NCBI taxonomy): domain Eukaryota; kingdom Metazoa; phylum Arthropoda; class Malacostraca; order Decapoda; family Penaeidae; genus Penaeus; species Penaeus monodon. The sequence continues at coordinate 3,521 of NW_023658365.1, forward strand.
GGGAGGCTGTTGCAGATAAGCAGGGAGGAATGGGTTTTGGGATGAGTGGGGGAAGGGGTTGGGGGGAACATGAGTAGAGGGGATGCATTTTTCAGCTTTTTATATGATTTAGAGGGAAAGGGGACAGAAAATTGGAGAAGGGTTGGGTTAGGCTGTCATCTTGGATCATGATTAATAGTTTTGAATGTCTTTGGAGTTTCTAAAGGGGGGAGGTTGGGTGGGCTGAGAAACAAAGGTTTTCTTAAAGGGGAAAAGGGACAGGGAAAGGTTTATAGGAGAGGAAGCTTAGGAGTTGGGGTAGAACATTTAGCTTTCTTGTGCTATGGGTTGAAAGGAAAGGGGGGTAGGTATTGGAAAAGTAGAGATGGAATGTCAGATTAGGGGTGGAATTTGGGGGGGATTTGAAGGAAAAAAATTTTTAAATTGGGAAAGGGAAGGGTGGAAGTGGGATGGGGAAAAGAATACTGGGGGAGATGAGAAAAATCTTGGGGAAGAGGGGGGGGGCAAAAAAAGGACTACTGGTATAGAGTAAAGGAAACCCATCTGCATGCTTCCTGTCTGGCCTTTTTAAAGTGAGGCCTAGTTAAATATAAGAATTGGCACCTCCCCTCAAAAATATAACCTAGGCTCCCCAATAAAAAAATTTTATGGGGGCCACCACAACTGGCTATGACGTGATTGAGGAGCATTTTTGGGATTGATCAGACCAGTTGGCCACACAAAGGGCTTGGCGTGGAGCAGCAGTTTTGGCAGGGTTGCAAGACGTAAACAATTCTGCCTGACAGGGAGGTTGAACAGCAGGAAAGGGAGGGCTTCCCCAAAAAAAAACTGAAGGGGAAAGGTCTGTCTTAAAAAATTTTTGCAGTATTGGTGGAAACTTCACACCCTCTAGGGGAATGGGTACATTGAACTGTACTGCTCAAGTCCACAAGGCAGGCAAGTAGCTCTGAAAGGGGAGAGTTTTTCCCAGAGTAAGGGGGTGTAGAATGGATCACAAAAAATTCGATCCCCATTTGGCGGGGCAAAAAGTATTCAAAGGTTTGGGGGGCCAGTAGAAGGACGGGACATGCAAAGAGGGAGGGGTTTCAGAAAATAGTACTGCAGAGTGGTGAAAAAAGGCTGCAGAGTATTTAATGAGGGGGGAGGGGGTAGAATTAAGAAACTTTTGAGGTGGAGGAGATGAAGTAGGGGTGTTGGGGGAAAGAGGATGTTTTTCTGGAGTTGAGTATGCCGGGTGACTGATTTGGCGGACGAATGATGGGTTAGATATTGAGGGGGGGGTATTGAAAGATTTTTTGGGTCATGGAAAAGGAACCGGGGGTCAAACAAATTTAAAAATCTGTGGGGAAGTTGAAAAAAGGGCAAGCCTCTCCCCTTTAAATAAGGGTAAAAATCTTATTATTTTGGAAGGTAAGGTTAAGTATGTTGGGGAGAGAAACAGTCCCTTCGGGGTCCCCTTGGGGGTAGGGCTGACAACAAAACAGGAAAATGCCCATGGTTACCCCAGGCTGTTCTGACTGACCAAAGTCAGCCTTTCACCTTTCATATGGCTTTCACACTTTGGAGGGGTGGGATAGTAGAAGGGGGTTTGGGGAAAAAAAAAAAGGGGAAGGGGGAAAAAAGGCCTTGAAAAATCAATAAGGGCCCTAGGCAGGGGTGATCCTCAGCATCGGCCCCCAATTCCATCTCCAAATCCCCCAACATCAAACCAAAAATAAATCGATAAAGTCAATTTTTGTTTTTTGATCAATGTTCTCATATTTTAAGAATTATAAAAATTTTCCCAACCAATTAAAAAATTCACAGGCCCCTCTATTTTTTACCCCTACTCTCTACCCTTTTTTCTAGGTTATAGCTTATTTTAGGAAAAAAGGGATAAATGGGGCTGTATCTCCACCTGACCTCAAACAGGGCCAAAAAGTCAAAATTTAAAGTGGGTAATCATCTAGCATTTTGAGTCCCATTTGCTATGACATAACTTAAACTGCCTATACAATTGCACTAGTTTCCTACATCTGACCAAATTATGATATAGATTTAAAATAGATAAATAAAACTAGTTTGAAAAAATCCCAATATAATATTTATTCCGATATCAAATTGGTTTTTCATGTGACAATCATTAAAACTTTTCCATTGTATATAACAAGTAACTTCAGTCTATGTTGAACCCAATATTATGCTTCAAAATCCAAACATGATAATAATGATAATGAGGTAAAATGATTTTACAAATGTAATTTAGAGTCACTGCATATGAATTAAGAAAACTTTGAATTTTCCCATTTATTTAATGTGACAATTGTCTTGAATGAAAAATAACAAGCATATGTGTATTTTCAAAACATATGGTTTCATCAAAGGAAAAATAAAAGATTTTACTTTCCCATTATTCCATGAAAAAAAAAAATATAAAATATATTTAAGGCCATTAAACAATACAACTTCTAAGTATGGCGAAAACTTCTCTTCCTCTTTAATACCTCTGCACATATGAAACTGTCCTTATGATCTGAAAAGAAGAAAGTAAATTAATTTGCAAAAAAGTAATGATTAAATTGACATCCGGTAATTCAGAAATGAAAAATATTCCTTCATCACTTTATGAGCTTATTCTCCCTTATATTTTTGTTTTACTTTATCTATACATCCCCCTTTTCCTAATTACTGGCAACAACCAAAATAGTATATAATCAGTTATGTATTCATCTAACATTTTCTGCCAAAACATCACCCATATCAACATATTTTTCTAGGAAATATACAAAAAATAGTTACTTACTTTTACAAAAAAACCCTACCAGTCATCTGCAAGGTCTTCTTTGGGTTTAAATACCTGGCCACAATGCAGATAATCACATTCAGTTGTGCCAATCCTGTGTTCGGAGAGTCCTTAAACAGAAAAACAAACACTTGTGAAGGACTTTACATGAAAGAAGGAAAAAGAAATAACAATGAGCATATACACTATTTGGATGACCAAATCAATTAAAGTGCCTAAATGTTTACAAAAAACTTTCCCAGAAAGGCATTTAAAATGTTTGTTCAAAATAATCACCTATTATGCAACTGGTTCCCCTTGCTTAACATGCTTGCAATTAAGATACTCTTGATCACTGTAATTACAAAAATTACCACCATCCTTTTTCATGCAGTTAAAGATGTGCATAATGCAAATTTGAAAAAAATGTATGAGAGACATTTAGAGGATTTTTACAATAAACATTAATATGATTTTTGTGGATTAGAATTCTAATGAACAACATTAAACAAAGAAAAATTTTCAAAATAAAAATCATGGTTTTGAGTACATAAATTCATTTTTCACTGAAAAAATATTTTTTTAAGGGTTATGGAAATCTTGAAACTATAATCATGTTGAATGAACAAAAAGAGTCCAAGAAAGTGGAGATGAGATCACAAAAGGAAACAACATTAAGAGAATCTGAGAAACCATTGGCACCCCGATTTATGCATGTTCACTGTAGTTTCATGTAAATTTTTGTGGCATGTAGGTTGCTCCACAATTTCTTAGCCAACAAAGAATAAATTTAGAAGCCCTAGTGACCATGCCTGATTTCCTCATTCCTTGAATTTGTGGGAAAATGTACTTCTTCTAATGCTATTAAATTGATCCTGTTTCCTTTTTACGCCATTATAATTATACAAATGTTATCAAAATTTTATTATAAGGGTATCAAAATACTAATGACTATAAATTAATACAATAAAATTTAAAAAGGGGAAAATCTTTCAAACAAAATTCCAAAAATTACAAAAAAGAAGGGTATGTTTTTTTAGATCCAAGGACAATGGTTTTAATCATCATTTAAATATGCTTTCTCTTTTTATTAGACTATCATATCTAAAAAAAGCATGATGTGCAGGAACTCAATCACAAATTAAATATACATCTTAAGAAAGGGATTACATACGAGAAAAACAATACCCCAAATGTTTTAATAGCTATACTAGAAAATTCCTGAATAATATACATATGTATAATTACTAATGCTTTAAATATAATTACCAGTTTTGCTCTGATGCTGGCACAGATCCTGGCAATGTGGCGAATCTGAGAACAGCTCTCAGGAATGAGAGGTTTCTCTAAGCATGCAAGGATTGAATAGACCAACGGCCTTGAGCTTCTGAGAAACCTAAGACCTCTAACCACTGGGCATGCCATTCAAGTAATTTTCCAGTCCTTTCTGTTAAAAAAAAAGAAATTGAATTTTAATTCACAGGACTACTTTCAGGAGAAATATAGATTGAAATATTGTTCTATAAGCCCAAAAAATTTTGCTGCTACTAACTTAATTCACATCAAGAACTTGGTATTTTTGATTTACTTAAAGCTACCTGAAATTATATTTCTTCAAATAACAGACATCTACAAATAATTAATATTCGTGACATTTTCTTTCTCCCCTAACTCCACCTTAGACAACTTCTATTAGGATTGACTACTCTCCAGTGTCACGGGTTTGTATCTAATATATGATTTTTTCCCACTATATATTCCTTTTCAAAATTCAAAGTATATACAAAGGCTTATATCTTGCACTATCATTTTCCCATTACACATTTGTCTTCACAACCACGTCATACCACTAAGACACCCAAAAAAGTGGAATATTGAGCAGTATGCTTAGGAGAGGCTGATGACCCTCTACCAAATTGGGGTTTGGTGTGTCCCCTTTTTGGCTTGATTCAGTAATGCAAGTTGGAAACTGTTGCCAAAGCAGAATCTGCCCCCACTCTTCACTGGTTTTTTAGACCGGCTGTGATAAGAAAAAAGTTTATGTTCATTTCCAATCTGCAAGATTTTGGGTTTTACTGCTTCCTTTTTTGTTTCACATATCAGGAATAACTAGGAAATAATATATTAACCTGATAGATAATGAATACCAGATTTTTAAAAATGCATGTTGTATGTAAATGTTTAAAGAATTTCTTGATATTGGCTTTCTATCATATCACAGTTTACAATATCAAAAAGGTTCTTAATCTATAACACATAAAGAAATACACAATAAAGTAAAATTACAAATTAAAAGACCAACAGCTTTTTAAAAGATATAAATATGCAATAGATGCTTTAAATTGGTACTTACTAACTTTACTGGACATTTTGGGATCTGTTTTGATGATCTAATGGTAGCAATCTGAGATCGCAGTTCAGAAAAGGATGCCAGTAATTCTCTCTGAGTTGCAGCATTAGGAGCATAGCCATGTGGGGCTGTGGCTTTTACCTTTTTCTGAAGAATCATAATAGTAAGGGATGTGATTATAAAAAAGTGGATCACATCATATATGCATATATGTGAATCATGAATAATAGCAAATAATGTCCAGATTTCATTAAACAGTATTACCTGTTTGATATGTATATATATATAGTATATTATAATATATAATATATATATATATATAAATATTATTATATATATAAATATAAATAATAAATATAAAATATAATATAAATATAAAATATAAATTTTTAAATATAAATTAAATATAAATATTTTTAAATATTAAAAATAAATATAAATATAAATATAAATTTTTATAATATATTTAAATATTTTAAAATATATATATTAATATATTATATAGATATATATATATATATATATATATATATATATATATGTATAATATATATGTATATTAATTTTATATATATAGTATATATATATATAATATATATATATTATATATTATATATATATATATATATATATTGTACATTTTTTTTTTTCTTCTTTTCTTTTTCTTTTTTTTTACTTCATGCTTACCTTTATAAGAGGCCCCTGTTTCCGTATTTTTTTTTTATCTACTTCAACTGTCACAACATCCTGACACTGCCGTGCTTCCCAGCTATCAAATAAAGAAAAAGACATTCTCAAAAGAGGAAAGAGAGACCATAAAACAAAATTTTTTCCATATCTAAACACAATGAGAAGAATTATCTTTCGTTTTTTAAGTATATCTAAAAAAATGGGCCCCGACATTAACAATTTTCAGTGCACTCACTGAGTTTTAGTATGGAACACTACAGTTGAAGTTCAATTTGTAATATTCTTCCTGTAAAAAAAAACTGCCAAAAAAAAAAATTCTGCAGCAGAGATATGACTTACACTACATGTGGAGATACTGTTCAGCAGACAATGGGGGTACACTTTGGGGCAAAGTTTTTAGGTATGGCAGCAACAGGCAGAGCTTGAGATAGAAGATTTTCACTTTAACTGTCGCTATCACTTGCCATTATCAAATGAGAAACAAGAATTTTACAACTTGTATCAATCTGAAACATACGAAAAATAGTTATATTCGGATATAATATTCAGGTTTAAAACCCCCCACATCAAAGGGCGTAAGAGAGTGAGAGAGAGAGAGAGAGAGAAGGAAAAGGGGAGAGAGAGAGAGAGAGAGAGAGAGAAAGAGATAGAGAGAGAGAGAGAGGGGGAGAGGAGAGAGAGAGAGTGTGAGAGGAATTGAAAGAGGGGGGTGGGGGAATGAGATAAATAGGTGAGAGTGAAGGAGTGAGAGTGAGAGTGAGAGGGTGAAAAGGTGAGTAGGTGGGGGAGAAAAGAGTGAGAAGAGAAGTGATATTGGTGAGAGTGAAAGTGAAAGTGAGAGTGTGGAGTGGAGTGTAATTGATGTTGAGGTTGAGTGGAGTGTGGGGTGTGAGTTGGGGATAGGGGTGAGTTAGACAGTGGGGAGTGTGATTGTCAGGGGAGTGTGTTGTGTTGTGTGGTGTGGTGATGGGTGGGGGTGGTGGGTGGGGTGGGGGGTGGTGGGTGTGGGTGAGTGTGAGGTGAGGATTGAAGTGGGGTTTTTGAGGTGGGGTGAGTGTAATGTAGTCAGTGAATTGACTGATTGGATGTGTGTGTGAGTGGTGGTAGGGATTTTAGTGGATGGAAATAGATATGTTTTTTTTTAATAGTGGAAATTTTGTGTGTTTTAAAAAAGTGTACAAACCCCTGTCACAAATACTGTTATAAAATGAGGTAGATGAGTTTGAGCTTAAAAAATATATTAACAAAACGCAAAAGTTATCCTAAAAATTATTAACAATTGCTCAAAAGGGAATAATGCCAGACTGCAAAGGAGAGTTTGGGGAGGAAATTAAAGATTAATGAGGGGAGATGAAACAAACAAGGGGCTGGTTAAGTTAAAATAAGGATTGATTATTTTTTAGTATTATGTCCAACTCCATCTTCATACTAATCCATAAAAACTTTTTTTCATAATACAACGAAAAAAAACACACCCCAAAAACACAAACGCAACCAACACACCAAAAACAACAAAACCAAAAACCCACAATAAATATTAAATAATAACTATTACATTTAATTTTAGAAATTCACAATATAAGAAATGTAAAAAATAATTTTTTAAATTTTAAAAAAATTTTTAATATATATATTTATTGTATATGTACACCAACATACACACAACAAAAACAACACAACAACAACACACACCACACCACACACACACACACACACACACACACACCACACACACACACACACACACCCACACAACACACACACACACACACAACAAAAAAAAAAATACATATAATTTATATATTTTATAATACTATATGATTAGTATAATAAAATTATTATAAATATATATTATATAATATATATATATATATTTTATATATATTATTTTATATTTAAGTGGGGTGTGGGAAAAAAATTTTGTCCCGCGATCCCTTCCTTTGCGCGCGGAATCCAGTGAGCGAAGGTTAATGTAAACAAACCCTGCAGCCCCAGGTAATATTTCATGTTTTTTCTTAAATTTTCTCCCCAATAGGTGAGCTAATGGGAGTTCTCAGCCATTCTTCGATAATGTATCTCAGGGGATAACAAAAGAAAAGAAGAAAGATGTTTTTATCACTTAAGACTGAATTTTGCGTTTTGTAATGAGGAAGAGAATCCTGACCCATCTTTTAAATGCGTAAATTAAGCCAATTTCGGGTAATTTACCAAAGCTGAGCGTCGCAGGCATTAATACATTTGGTGTCTATAGACTGCTTTTGATGCGGATTAGTACTATGCAGACAGAAAAAAATGGGTCTGTAAAAGTGAAAAGCAAGCACCACAGGCGTTTCAGAATAGATATCGAGAAAATATATAAACTGCAGTAGGATATGTTAATGCCATGCAAATGATGACTCATCTGCTAATCTTTCTGGGGAACTTTGTATTAAGATTCTGATAAGAGTGCAAGAACTTCAGTTTATGCTTAGCATATCAGTGTCAAAGCTTTAAATATTGCTGCCGCTCTTGAAAACAGCATTAGCAAAGGCAAGCAAACTTTTACTATGTGCTATGTGACAGACAGAGCTTTGCTAGTTTCTTATAATGATAATTCAGCAGGGAGGTCTATAAGACCTGTATTTTCAGGAATATATGTATTGGATTTTTTTATTGCCTTTAGTCAGAGCACTAGGAGGCAGCGATAACATAATGTTGCTCCAAATAAAATACTTTTAACTTAGTTTACAACCTAGAGCTTAACCTCTCACATTTATTTGGACTAGAATTCCTATTTGGAACTTATAAAGGGAGGTCAACAAGTCTAGTTTCTCCAGAAGGTATGTAAAAGGTTTATTTGACTTAGAGAGGAGTGAGGAGTAAGGAAGCCATGGTATCACCAGACTTGGCCATTCAACTAACATTTGATGAGCAATTATGGCCTTATGTTTACTTTCTGCATGTTATTTTAAACCTAACTGTATTTTAATGTCCTTTTCCATTACTTAATATTAATTAGTAGCTACCCTTGATGATGATGAGTTCATCTAAAATATTTATAGGTCTTTATTATTCTCATGATTTCACTGGAATTCAGAGATTGATAACATTATATTTTGTGCATATATTTCTATTAATTTCCTTTATTTACCTGTTGATATGAATAACTCTTATCATATATTCTAGTGGTAATCAGAGCATCTCTTTGTTACAGATATCAGTGAATTCACTGTTCTAATTTATCAGAAGTATGGATAAATTTGTTGTTCGCATGCAAAGAAATTATTTCCGTCTTCAAGTCCAAGAAAAGGTGGAATAAAAAATTATAAACAGTCTACCATTGAATCATTAAGGTAAAGTAATTTTATCTTGTAGTAATGAAAGGTTTATGCCTTTGTCACTTGCACTAATTAGTGTTACTAATTGTCAATACATAAAGATATTATAAGTTGGAGTTGGTAATACATTTTCTTTTTATGTGATATCTTTGTAGTTAGTTTCAAGATTAAACTCTAATAAAAAATGCGGTTCAGTGTGATCTTTTTATTGGTATGAAATCATTACTTTAATGACAGGTTACAAAAGGAAGCTTAATTATAGTAAAGTTTGGGATGATTTTGGAGGTTGAATGATAGTTTAAGTTTAAATCAGGCTTTTATATATATATATATTATATATGATATATATTATATATATATTATATATATATATATATATATTATAATACAATATTTATGTATATATATATATATATATATATATATATCTATAACATTTATTGATTAGTACAATTATATATGAATATAAATATATCCGTATAGTATACTATATATATTTATATCAGTAATACTATATTGATCAGTATATATATAATATATAGCATTGATATATAATATATACATAACTATATATCTATACATATTATATATATATTATAGTATATATATAGTTATAATATCTATATCATGTACTAATTATATATAGTATATATAGTCAAGTTAATAATTATATTATATACTATAGATATATGATTAATTATATTAATAACTATATATTATACATAGTGCATATATATTGATATAATCATGATATATTAAAGATCTATATATATTTAATCATATTATCTAAAGTGTTATCAGTCATATATATAGTATTATTAGTCTACATATCTAGTCTTACTTTTTCTTATTATGGATATATACTATAATTATGTATATATTTATATGTTATATTCTTATCATATTATGATATATATAATATATATATCATATCTAGTATATAAATATATATAATATATATATATTATATAAAACCATTTTTATTGAGGGTACACACTGTATACTTTGAAATACAGATCCGTAATAGTCTCACAACCATTTTTCAGTAAGAGCTTGGTCAGTATTTGGATATTGCAGTTGTAGAATATAACAAGCATTTTCTTCATATTTGCAAATAGAGTTCGGTAAGTATTGGCTATAGCAGTGTGATTATGTGTAGTATATTAGTCAGTAGATCAATTAATATTCTAAGAATGTGATATTTCTGCAAATTTACCCAATCAGTGCAGTGGCAGAATACTGCCATGCCACGTATTAAAAGGTATCTGATTGTTTTACACTATCTGGCTCAGAGTGCTTAGTGTCACACCAAGAAGTAGTATAGTCTACATATCCTCACGTTTACTCTTTCCTTATCTTTGAAGCTCATTGATTATTTTATTGTTTAATTTTCAATATGATTAAATCATAATACAATAAGAATAACAATATTAATATAATAGTATTAGAAAAAAAAATTTCCCTTAATCGGATGGGAAATATGGCATGATCATAGGGCTATGATAGACTCCTTGGTGACACAGCGAGCCATCTGTATGTAACAAATCAAAAAAACACAGAGGGACAGTAATAATCTGAGCATGGTGAAGATTCTTTAACCACAGAGATTTTGCAGGTATACATTAAATGAATTTTTTTAGTTGTTGCAATGTAATTCATGGGCTTAGCTGACAAATTTATTGTAATATTGTGTAGGAAACATGAAAACACTGGAGAACCATACTGAAACATAATAAAAATGACTTTCATGGTATCTGTGAATGATGGGGAATTACGTTATGATATTTATTGCAATAATTTTTTCCACGTTTAAAGTGTTGTTTTCTTAGGGTGTTGTGATAATAGAAGATCTTGAGAGAGCCAAGATTGTTCTGGAACGCAGCGACACAAAGGAGGAGTTGAAGATTGACACACTTAAACATCTGAGGAAGAAAAAGCCGGCGAAAGAAGTTCTCGTAAAGACTGGCCTTGGTTAGTATAATATTTGTCAGTTTATATCATTTTGTATCTGCTTTGAATATTGATTTGATTGGTTTTAGGATTTACTATAAATGACTTTTTATAGAAATATTTTTCCTTAATTCAATTTTTTTAAGGCCCTCCTCAAGAAAGAAATATGCAACCTCATAAACCTGATAAATTATATTGTGTGTTTGTTACAGGTAAGACCGTTTACAAGTTAAGTAAGAGTAAAGATGAAGCAATTGCAGCAGAAGCAAAGAAGGTATACAGGCTGTGGAAAGACCACTTACTTAGCAAAGTTGGAAAGCCGGTAATTGAGGTTAAATGTGACCTCAAAACCCAAAACTTTCGGAATTCTGCAAGACAGATGATATTAGACGGTCTGAAAAGAGAAGATGGTGCAGAAGAAGGCCAGAGTTCAGATGAAGCAAACGAACAAGAGAAAAGAAAAGAAAAGAAAGATTCTAAGCATAAATCAAAAAGAAAAAAGTCAGAGGATGAAGACAAAGATGCAAAGGATGAAAAAGAAAGTGATTCTATTGAAGTCCTTGCAGAGTATATTGAAAGAGAAGTCTACCAAAGCACTAAGAGACTGATCAACAAGCCTTATAAAAGAACAATAAGAAACTAGTTTTACTCTAAGACATCAGAAGGATGTCAGATTATCTGTTGTTTCTTCCTCATTGTCTGTAAAAGACTTTGTGAAGCAAAATCTCCAAGAGTAGATGCATGCTTAAGGAGTGTTTCAGTTTCCTGAATAAAGATATTTTTGGTGGATACAAATGCAGTCGGTACTTTCACTAGGCTGATGTGTATACTAAACCCATATTTCTATATAGGGCTATAACTGAGCAAGTAGGCCTTCCCATATAAAATGCACAACTTACATGCATTTTCCATGAGGAGAGATGCACAACATATGAAATTGTAGATGAGTTAAAGTAAGCAACAGATGCTCAAAAATAGTATCACCAGAAAGGACCAGTTGATTCAATGACTAAAGATGACCAAAATTGATTGTTGTATTTATGTGATAATATTTTACTTAAGGTGCATGAATTAATTTTGTTGTATTTATTGAATAAGTAGGGTATCTTCAACATTTGTGGATTTGTTTAAGTACTGTGAACTTTATATATTGTGTTTTTACTTACCTTCTTGTAAGGTACTGTAGTTTTACTAACCTATGACTGCACAAGCCTTTGAAGATATTTTCAGGTATGCAAGGTTTGTATTATAGTGTTGCTACTTGTACCTAAGATTCTGTAATTTGTAATAACTTTCATGCAGGGTAAAAATTAAGACAATATTTTGTGAAAAACTGTGAAAGAGTACTTATGAATAAATTTTATACAATAATTATTTTGTTTGCATCCTATTTGTTGAAAAATTATTGAATATTGGTATTACATGGTAAAGTAATTTGTCTTATGCTTTGTGTAATTTTCACATCAAGTTATAGATGGAAATGGTCAGCAAGGACATTTACTGAATTTGCTGGAAATCATGGTAACTGTGTAGACTGAAATATGTTATTGAAACAGCAGTGGTGATATGAGGACAAATGTCAAATTTATAATGACAGTACTGTAGTTGAAATTTATTTTGTAAGTAATACACTTAGTCAACTTAAATTATGTTAATGACATATAAAAAGTGTTTACAAAATTGTGTGACAAAAATTTAAATACATAAAATCATTAACCATAAAGACAAGAAATACAATGAAATTATCACTTTGTAAAAACTTATAATAACAATAATGTCTATGATGAATTTCAGGTCATCCTCATTAATAAAAAGGATAATTGAGACTTTTGTAATTATAATGGTAATGATATTGCATGCCATGAGGATGACTTATGATAGAAATAACAGGTGGATACTAATGATGGGGCTAATGATGACAGTCATGAGAGATTAGACAAAATTAACCTTTATTTATTTATGATTTTAAGTCTTAAGAATTTCAGTTATTGTTGTTAATTATAGTTTCATTATAAGCACATGATATATGTTTGTATGTATATAGAGATAAATAGTAAATAGATTGTGTGCATGTGTGAGTGAGTGTGTGTGATTGTAGTAGGAGCACAAAAGTTATGCATCTCTATGTAGCAGTAACCCCCCAATCCCTTGCCCGTTGTTGTCGTGGGGGGCTTGAGGAGGCGGAGACTGGGACCCAATGATGGGGAACTCCCCAACCTTGGGACTCAGCCCTCGACTCAACTAATTTTGCATGGTTTTTTTTTTTTCTTCCCACTTTTCGTTTCTGTCCCTTCACCAAACCCTTCTGCTATCCACCTCCTAAGGTGTAAGAGCCGTGCTGAAAAGATGAAAGGCTGACTTTGTGCCAGTCCTGAACGCCTGAGGGCCATGGGCACGGTATTCCCTGATTTAGTTACCTAGCCCTTACCCCTCAAGGGACCCTGAGGGGTGGACGTTCTTTATTCCCAACATAATCCAGGCTTACCATGGCAGTAATGAAAACATATCCCCACTATTAGGGGAAATGAGGCTTGCCCCTTTATCAAATAGCCCCAACAATGTAAACCCACCCGATTCCCTGACCCCAGGCTCTCCTTTGACCACGGCTCCGAACACTGCAATAACTACCCCCTCCATCAATGCCTACTAGTACAGTAGCCAACAATCTAACCCTTAAGGAAATTTCCACTCTCCCAGCATGCTCAACTTCAACACCTCTACCCCCACAACCTCCAACATCAACCACCCCATCCTCCCTTTATTAATACCTTACAGCCTTATTGCCCACCTCTCATAACACTACCTGCTCAACACTACTCCATCCTTCTACTACCCCTATCTCTACAACAATCTTGAATACTCTCTTTAGCGCAGCCAAATGGGACCGCATTTTTCGTGATCCCTCCCACAGCTCCTACTCTGACAACACCCTTCTCTTCCAACAATGTCTCCAAAAACAAGTAGGTAAAGTCTCTTTCCGTAGCCGACCCGACCGCTCCCATCTTGTCACAGTAACATCCCGAAAACCAAGCTTATAGCATTAACAAAACTAACGACCTATATGGTAACCCCATCCTTGCAGAACCCCATCCAACCCTCAATACTTGCACCGGAACAGTTTCAATCTCCCCAGCAAATTGCCCAATCTATGACAAAGATTGGTCAGATTGTGGAGAAGACCTACTTGCCTGTCTCACAGACTATGATGCAACATCAGTACAATGCTACTCCATTCCCCCCAGAGGTCATCGAAAGAAACCCACTAACATAGCCAAAATTACCTTCCGTAGACATGACCTTCCCTTTAACGTCTACATAGGAGGAGAATCCCTCCCTGTTCGTCCATACCAACCTCCTCCACGTCAGTGCCAAAATTGTTGGCCAGATGCCCACTATGTGCCCAACTTGGCCATACCCGATCTAACTGCTCTGCACAATCACGCACATGTGCCAACTGTGGCGGCCCCCATAATGTATTTTATAGGGGCTGTCCCACCTACAAATTTGAGTCTGAGGTAGCAACTCTCAGATTCAAACTTGGCCTCACACTACGTGAAGCCAGACAGGAAGCACGTCGACGTGGTTTCTCTCTTACTCCTTACTCCAGTAATACTGCTCATTCTACCAGTTCTCCTAAACCCACCCCCCTACATCTAACTCCCCCTCTTCTACCTCCTACCTTCCCCAGTCAAACTCTTTTGCCATCCTAAACCCAGACACTCCAGTCTCTACTACAGATACTCCAATCACCACTACAACCCCAACACCTTCCCCTCTCCCTCCTTGCACTACCCGTAACAGACAGAACAAACGTTCCACCCCCTCTTCCCCTACCACACAATCACCTCCACCTTCCTTTGCCCTACGCTTAAGACACCAATCCTCTCTTCCCCCCCTCACAAGAAATCCTTTATCCCCCAAAACTCCCCAACCAACTCCTCAGAAGAAACTATTGAAAATATTGAAGATTACTTAATGAAAACTGACACTCAGCCTCCAAATCTTACAACTCCTGCTCCTTCCACACTCCAAGTAACTGCTGATATCCATCCTCCTCCTAACGATATCCTCCCTACACCCTATCCTCCTAACCCCTCCCAACACAGCCCATCACCCCCGAACCCAACCCCGCCCACATTAACCCTCCCACCATCCCCTCTATCCCTTCCACTCCCTCCTGGATACACACGTGAATCCCTTATGTCACAAGTATCCCTTCCACAGACCCTCATCTCCTAATACCCCCCTAGTAAAACTACCAACTCCACACCTCTACTGCCATCTCAGACTCTCATCTCTTTCCCCCCTCTAGCTGCTTCCCCAAAATCTCCAACACGTACTACAATCTATATCACTTAAGTATAACTATCCTTCATTGGAATATTCGCGGTTTCCGCTCCCACAGACCTATACCTTCGTCATATCCCTTACTCTTATAAACCCATAAATTGTATGCCTTCAAGACCTTTGCCCGTTACCACAATCCTCCAATACCCATCCCTAATTATCATTTTGTCTACTGCCCCAATGCATCCATTTATGTCTCGTCCATACTACCTGCTTCCCCCCACTATCCTCCTTCACGACCCCCTCCCACCTAACATGACTCCTTACATGAATCACACACTTTCTGCTTCAACAACCTATCTCTTTCCTCAAAACGCATTACCATATCCTCTCATCTAATCTAATCCTTACCCACCGACCCTAACGCTTTCACTCACCAATCCTTTGCCACAGCTAGACAACTATATCCACTAACTCAAACCACCCTTCCCACATTAACTATTGTTTCGCTACAGACCTTAGATGTCTAGCATTTTATCTTGCTTTTAACCATTAACCATTATGTAGCATTAATAATCAAAATTATCATTACTACTACTATTACTTATTAAAATACTCCTAATCACTCTTACGCTCACTATGATAATGTACAAATAACAGTAACAATGACTATTTCTTATAACAAAATCTTATAACAATGATAACAAAACACTACTAATTTTTAAATAACTGTTGTAATGATAATGATATTAATAATGATACTACTAACTACTACTACTTTTACCACTTAATAATAATGATATAATAAGATGATGATTACAATAATAGTGATAAAATGATTGTCGGTAATAAGTAATGTATGATAAAATAACAGTAAATGATAATAATAACTTCAATAAATGACAATAATAATATAATAGTAATAATAATGATAATAATAACAATGATACTATAATGATAATAATAACAATGATAATTGATAGAATAATGATTTGATAAGAAAGGATAATATTATGATAAGAAGGATGATAATAAAATTATGATAATGATAATAATGTATAATCAATAAATATAGCAATATACAGCAATAATAGTAAAAATATTAGGCATGGTACTGATAAGAGAAAGTGTGATAATGTATAATATATATAATAGTAATAGATATGATAAGTGATAAATGTGTCAAGCGGCTAACACGCTGACGGGGGCGCATGGCCACATCCACCCTTCACTTCAGCCACGAGGGTCTCTCATGGCAAGTCTCCAGGCAGGCTCTCGGCTCATCTCTAATTCCTTGCGACAGGTCTCGTCGACCTGCTCAAGCCATGACCTCCTAGGTCGTCCAACGGTCCTCCTCCACCCAGGATTGTCTTGCAAAGAGACAACCTGATGGGCAGGATCATCCACAAGGAAGCGAACTAGGTGCCCATATAGCCTGAATTAGCGATCCCGGATTATACAAGTAACAGGTCCCATGCCAGTCTCACGGTGTAGCCATCAGTTGGACACATGGTCCTGCCAACTATACCCCATGATCCGGCGAAGAGACTTGTCACAAAAGGCATCAAGACGAGACTACAAGGCACTAGGTAGCGTCTAGGCTTCGCTTCCTTAGAGCAAAACTGGCAGTATCAAGGCCTTGAAGACACGTAGCTTCGTCCTTTTGCATAGGTACCGACATCTCCAAATGCTCTTGTTGATCGAGTTCATGGCTCCTGTTGCCAGACTAATCCGTCTGCTGACTTCTTGGTCTGACAGCCCAGAGATATGGACTACGCTACCAAGGTGTACAAAACTCTCTTGACTTCAATGTCCTCGCCGCAAACATGGATCGACTGAACGGGTTCCCTAACAGGCCCCCAAAGATCCTGAATCTTGGTCTTGGTCCAGAGAACATCTAGCTTAAGGGCTTCGCCTCATTGTTAAATGCATCAAGAGTCGCCACCAGTGACTCCAGGGGCTCAGATAGGATAGCAACATCATCGGCAAAGTCAAGGTCTGAGATCTTGATATTGCCCAGTGTTGCTCCACACTGACTTTGGGTAGTAGCTCTGCTCATTATCCAGTCCATGCAGGTGTTGAAAAGTGCTGGTGCAAGGACACAACCTTGCCTCACCCTGAATTAACATGGGAAGAAATTCGACGAGCCCTCACCAATTTTTACAGCACTTTCAGTACCGGTATATAGGCTTGCTATTAGGCCAATAATCTGTGTCGGAATTCCCCTGAGTCTCAGGATCTCCCATTAGCGATTCACGATGCACCGAGTCAAACGCCTTCTTGAGGTCGATGTAGTCTGCAGTCAACCCACGACCAAACTCACAATTACTCGAAGCGCTAACATTCGGTCTATATTAATGAAAATTGTAACAATCATGATATTGCTAATAATAGCAAAAACAATAGTAATGATAATAGTAATATCAATAATAATGATAATGACAACAGTAATAACAATAGTAATGATAATAGTAATAGCAAAAGTAATCTAATGATAATAATGATAGCAATAGTAATGTTAATGATAATAATAATAATAATGAAAATAATGATAAGTAGAAATAATGATATAAATAATACAATTATAATGGTCTACTACAAGAAAGAACAAGATAATAATAATAATAATAATATAATAATAAACGGAGTAAATAAAGCGAAACTGTGTTGAACTGCACTATACAAACCCGGATCGAGACTGAGCATAAACAGTCGCTGTCATTGCTGAAAAAAATCGAAGTGTCCATCTAAAGCCGAAAAGGGAAAAATCTACTCGGGTTTGAAAAATACGAAATGGCGTAAAGTTGGATAAAGTATTCACGTCAGCAGTCTATAACCGCGACTGGAGCCCTAGGATCAATGCCCAGATCAGTAACCGGGACCTGATTAAAGACCTGGACTAAAGGGAAAAAATCGTGACTTGAGACCATTCAATACCCTTAGACCAGGACCAACGTTCTGTGACCGATCAATTACCCATGACCAGACCCTGACCTGTGACCAGAAACCAAAGAGGATTACAGGGACCTCCCCGTGGGCAAAGTAAAAAAAGAAACTTTGGAAGACTTGTACAGACAGGGAAGGATATTTAGAAAAGTTCAGAAATCAAATTTGATCACATAGAATGATCGGTCCCAAACCCAACCGTAGCCCAAAGCTTTGCCTATTACTAAATTCTGAGGAACAAGATTACAATTTTATATAATTTTTACTGTTGAGTTGCTTGTTGTTTTTTACTACCATCATAATTTTTATTATCATTATTTATCATTATTAATATTATTAGCATAATCGCGATCATCATGGGCATAATCATCATTTATTATTATTATTATTATTATTATTTTTATTTTTATTTTTATTTTTTTGTGTTGTTTTTTATTATTAATTATATTATTTATTATTATATATTAGTATTATTTTTATTATTATTATTATCATTATGATGATGATTATTATTATTATTGTTATTATTATCATCATTATGATTATCATTATTTTTCATTTGGTTACTATTTTTCATTAAAATTATATTATTATTTATTTGTTATTATCATATATATTTATTATCATTATTATTATATTATCATTATTATATTATTATTATTGTATTTATTATTATTATTTTCATTATTTATTATTATTATTATTATTATTATTATTATTATTATTTTATTATTACTATTATTATTATTATTATTATTTTATTATTATTATTTTTAATCAACAATATTATTATGATCATTATTATTATTATAATTATTATTATTTCTATTATTGTTGTTGTTGCTACTGTTGTTGCTTTGTTGTTGTTATTGTTATTATCACTACTATTCTCATTATTATTATTATTATTATTGTATTGTTTTATTTTGCTATTTTTGTAGTGTTATACTTATTATAAACTACTATTGTTATTATCATTATTATTATTGTTATTGTTGGATTATCGTTGTTATTGTTATTACTATCATTATTATTGCTATTTATTATCATCATTATGTAGTTAACACCATCAATCATTATTATGTTTTGGGTTTTTTAATCATTTTTGTTGTGTTGCTGTTACATTATTATTATTATTATTATTATATATTATTATTATTATTATTATTTTATTTTATTTATTATTAATTTTTTATTTTATCTTTTATTGATTTATTATTATTATTATTATTATTTTTATTATTTTATTATTTTTTTTTGTTTTTGTGTATATTATTGTTATTATTTTTTTATTATATTCATTATTATTTTTATTTTTCATCATTTTTTCATCATTATTCTTATCATCATCATCTTTCATCATCATCATATCATCATCATCATAGTTATATATTATATCATCTCATCATCATCATCATCATCATCATAAATTTTATTATAATCGCTATTGTTGTCTCTTTCATCACATCCTCATTATCATCACTATCATCATCAATATCATTAACTTTAAATCACCCCATCAATTTATTACCTTTATCCCCCACTGATGTTACCTCCTCACAATCCCATCATCATTACCATAATCATCACAATAGCATCACCATCCCCCCCCCCCACAGTCATCCAATCGCATCACCATCCCCCTCCCCGTTCACAATCAGCATCACCATCCCCCCAGTCATCACAATCAGCATCACCATCCCCCCTCCCCAGTCATCACAATCACATCACCATCCCCCCTCACCACAGTCATCACAATCAGCATCACCATCCCCCCTCACCACAGTCATCACAATCAGCATTTACCATCCCTCCGCAGTATCACAATCGCCATCCCCCCCCCCCCCCACACACACACACAATCATTACAATCAGCATCATTATCGAGCCCCAAAACCCCCCTTTTCCCTGCCGGCCCTTGCATGACGCCCTACCCGGCTGGTTGCGCCCGAGCCCCTGCGAGCGAGCGAGGGCCGGGATGGAGCCGAGGGGCGGGGTGGAGCCGAGGGGGGATGGAGCCGAGGGGGGATGGAGCCCAGGGGGGGGATGGAAACCGAGGGGAGGGATGGAGCCGAGGGGGGGATGGGAGCCGAGGGGAGGGATGGACCGAGGGGCGGGATGGAGCCGAGGGCAGGGATGGAGCGAGGGGGGATGGAGCCGAGGGCGGATGAGCCGAGGGGGGGATGGAGCGAGGGGCGGGATGGACCCCAGGGGAGGATGGAGCCGAGGGGCGGGATGGAGCCGAGGGAGGGACGACCAAAGGAAACCGAGGGCGGGATGCGGAGCCGACGGATTGGGCCGGGAGACGGGATTAACCACCCCAAAGAAGGAACGGGATGACAGAGTGCGTAAAAACCATTGGGTGGACCAAATAAACCAAAGGGATAGGAGGGGGGGATACCAACAATATTAAATTAGCAAAATATTCAAATGAGAAAGGATACCGAGGGGCGGGAGGAGGAGGGAAGATGGAGCCCAGGAAAAATACCAAAACACACCAACACAACACAAAACACACAACCAAAATACAAAAATACCACT
>NW_023658366.1:0-2500 GCF_015228065.2 Penaeus monodon
TTTTATAGAATTTTATTTTTTATTATTTTTTTTATTATTTTTTCTACTACTACTATATATTATAATCATATATATAATTTATTTAATTATATTATTATATACACGTATATATGTCCTGGGTAAGACAATAACTGAACCTGGGGTTCCCTTGAACAAGGATAGCACCTTTAGCTCCCTATGCCAGGGTTGCGGTGAAGCTGTCGGCAGCAGGGCAGTGGATATCTGGTGAAGAACCCTTCGTTCTACTGATTCTGGTTTCACCAAATAATATGTCTGGTGTATTACAGTGTAACTGTTTTAAGCGGCAGAGATAGTTCCTCCTAGTTAGTTGGAGACTGCGAGTTGAAAGGAGCCTGGGGATTCCACTCAACTTTTCTTTTCTCCTGACAAACACGTATTTATATATATTATATATATTATATATATATATATAATCTATATTATATATATATATGTATATATATATATATATATATATATTTTTTTTTTTTTTTTTTTTTTTTTTTTTTTTTTTAACGGTTGAGTCATGTTTGAGCCGCCGATGTCACACCATGATACTTAATTGTAGTTTTCATGTTGTGATGCTCTTGGGTGAGACGTGGTAGGGTCCCCAGTTCCTTTCCACGGAGAGTGCCAGTGTTACCTTTTAGGTAATCATTCTCTCTATTTTATCCGGGCTTGGGACCAGCACTGACTTGGGCTGGCATGGCCACCCAGTGGCTAGGTAGGCAATCGGGGTGAAGTTCCTTGCCCAAGGGAACAAGGCGCCGGCCGGTGACTCGAACCCTCGAACTCAGATTGCCGTCGTGACAGTCTGGAGTCCGATGCTCTAACCACTCGGCCACCGCGGCCTTATACATATATATACGTGTATATATATGTATATTATTATACATATATAATACATGAATCGTATGTATGTATATATATATATGTATATATATATATATATATATATATATTATATATAATTATATAATTATATATATATATATCATAATCACGCATGTATGTATGTATACAAGGTTTGGAGTTTTATATTTATTTCTCATGATTTCACACATGAGCGTATGAATGTCGAGAGTTCATAAGATTAAGAGAGAGAGAGAGAAAGAGAGAGAGGGGGGAGGTAAGGAGGGAGGGAGGGAGGGAGACAGACAGACAGAGAAACATAGAAAGAGACAGAGATGGAGGCAGAAACTGGGACAGGGAAAGGGTTCAGGGACAAAGATAGTTTCAGAAAGAAGGGAAAAAAAGATGGACTGCGACAGACACACAGAGGGGGAAAGAAAAAGAAAAAAATAGAGAGTATAGACACAACTCAGTAGATCTAAGTCTGAGTCCAGCAAGAAATATGACGAGCAGAGAGGAATAAACATCCCGATTAATTTAATATAACACTGCGAAAGAGATTACAACGCCTACCACGTCTCTGGTGTTGAGATCGATCTACATATACAACGCAACACTTGGAAGGAGTGGTAGTGAGCGCCGGGTCAAAGATATCTCGAAGAATATATGACTCTGCGTGATATATGGTAGTACGCTGTGCCGGAAGCTGGGAATGGAATGCGTAGATTTTACGTGGCGTGATGGAGGACTTTTATGTAGCATGAATATAGGAAGTTTTCGGGTAGGAGGGATGTTTGGAAGAGATGGGGACGGAGATGAGAAAAGCCAAGGGGGGCTGGGGTCATGGGGGTCAGAGGAAAGCAAAGGAGAAAAAAGGTGATTTCATATATAATACGGACATAAACCCCACCTAACACACACACACACACACACACACACACACACACACACACACACACACCAAAAAAATATATAAATATATATATATATATAATATATGATACATATATAAAATATATAATACATATATAAAAACTAATATATATAATAATATATATATTTTATATATTATATGCATATATATGCATATATATTACTATATGTATGTCGATTCCATGTATGGATATATATTTTAGAATATTATATATATATGTATTATATATTAGATATATATTAATATATATATTATATATATATATAATATATATATATTTTATATATATATTTTATATATATATACATATATAATATATATATATATATATATATATATACACACACACACCACAAACACACACCATACACACACACACACACACACAACCCACACACACACACACACACACACACAACCACCACCCCACCCCACATATATATAATATATATATATATATATATATATTAATATATATAAAATTCCATATATATACATATATATAATATATTATAATATATATATATATATATACTATATATATATATATATACAATATATATAAAATATATATATTATATATATGTATATATAAAAATTATATATATTATTATATAAAATTTTTTATATATTATATATAATATATATACATACACACATGAAATTATGTGCTATATATTTTTATATATATATATATATAAATTTTATTATATA
>NW_023658366.1:7500-20000 GCF_015228065.2 Penaeus monodon
AGGAAATTCCGTAATTAGGGGTTTTTGTATGTATATATACATATATTTTATTATATATTATATATATATATTATATTATTATATATATATATATTATTTTATATATATATTTATATATATATAATATATATTTATATATATGATCACTATGTATATATAAGATATATAAGATTTCCCATGTAGATTTGCTTTAATGCACAGGATAATGAAATATTTACTTGGGCCATGTTTAATGGCTATGAAAATCTAGAAGGTTCTGTAGTTTAGGTTATATCCTTGAGTATTTTATACATTTAATGAATTCTTTCAAATCATATATGAAGATAAACTATCCGTCCATCTTCCGATATATTCATACAATCAAGCAAGCTGCATCATCTATTACTCTCAGATTACTTAGACGATACCAGATATACAGTCCCCCTCTCCCACCCCTCAAGAAAAAAAAAGAAAGAAAAAAAGGCTGCCAGGAACACCGAATGTAGAGGAACTGATAAAAACAATTAACACGAGCGCATGTGCCATCCCCTTTTGCTAAATCAGTGAACACCTCCGATTATATCCCAGTACAGATCCCCCCTTTAACAGGTCGGGGTTGCAAGGGCAGAGTGAAAACCGTTCCGCGAGAAGCAGAGTACGAACCACGAACCCAGCATCCTTTTAATGAAACCCGGTTTTTGCTTCATCAGAAAACATGATTTTTTCCCATCGATTAATGCAGTGGAAAGGGAGAAAAAGAGAGAGAGAGAGAGAGAAGAGAGTGTGTGTGAGAGAGAGAGAGAGAGAGTGTGTGAAGAGAGAAAAGGAGAGAGAAAGAGAGAGAGGAAAGACAGAGAGAGAGAGAGAAGCCCTGACTAGAGGACGAACGGGATAGACGAAAATAGTATGTAAGTGGATTTACGAAAGAGAGAGAGAGAGAGAGAGAGAGGAGAGAGAGAGAGAGAGAGAAGAGAAAAGAGAGAGAGAGAGAGAAGAGAGAGAGAGAGAGAAGAGACGAGGAAATAGTGCGTAAGTGGGGTATGTGTTTTGTGTTGTATGTTTTTATGTGTGTGGTGTGTGTGTGTGTGTGTGTGTGTTGTGTGTGTTGTGTGTTGTGTTTGGTGTGTTTGGTGTGCGTGCGTGCGTGGTTGTGTGTCTGTTTTGTGTGTCTGTGTGTGCGTGTGTTTGTGTCGTGTGTGTTATGTGTGTATGTTTTACCCGAAACAACCTTACCTTTTGTTCCCTATTCAAACTTTGACATCATTTTCCCATTACACAGATTAGAATGTTCTTGATTCTCTCAGTGTGGATGAAAATAATGGTTTTATTACTACATTTAACATCGCTTTACTACTCAAATATGTCAGCAGACTTTACTCTTTACTGGAAAATTTAAGAGGAATATTTAACTAAGTAGAAATGGAAATCAAGACAGTCACTCAATTTTGAGGAAAATCAAGTAAATTTGAAGAGAAGGTAAATTCTGAGACAAGTTTCGCTAAATGTGCATGATCTCCTGTTATTACCTGAAAGTTCATTGTACTTGAATCACTTTGGCGAATTTAATTAAGATCTTTCTTAAATCGAGGCCCAACCCACTTATGTAAATTTTTTCCTTTACTAACGCAGACGTTTTTTCATGACCCTGCTATTTGAGTAAAGGGAGGCTATTATCACGACTATTACGTAAACCCTGACTGCCATCAATCACTCTGCAAATAATCTTTGACCAAATACCCAGGTTTGCACAGATCGTCTGGGAGCATCACGCAAGTGATTGAGGAGAACTTGAAAATCTCTCCCAAGGTACTGCTATTCCGCAGATGGAGGGCGTTGCGAATACTTTCCTAATGCTGCGGACTAGGTAGTAATGAACTGGTTGGTCGCAGATAAAGAGTCTCTTGCCCATGACCTGTATCTGTAGTCATTTATTTGAGATTAATTATTTCTATTGCAATATTAGGAATTAAGCAAACCGTGTTTTATATATATGCCTTTTCATTTTATATCTGATTTTCGTTTCTGATTACAATAAGTTTTTTGTTATTTATTTTTATTCACTTTATCTGTATATATCTGAACTTCACCCCTTCTCCTCTCTCTCCTCGTCTCTCTTTTCTCCGCTCTCTCTCTCGTTTCTCTCTTTTTGATTGTGCCTTTGTCTGTGTCTGACTCTGTTTTGTCTCTTCTCTGTCTCTTTCTCTGTCTCTGTCTCTTTCTTTGTTTCTGTCTCTGTCTCTGTCCCTCTCTCTCTCTCTCTCTCCTCTCTCCCTTTCTCCCCCTCTCTCCCCACTCACTCTCTCTCTCCCCTCTCTCGCCTCTCTCTTCTCCCTCTTCTTTCTCTCGTCCCTCTCTCTCTCTCTCTCTCTCCTAAATAACAGGCCGGCAAACGGTTTTAACTATCTTTTAGAAAGTTGCCTTTCCTGGTGAGCGCCGACCCAATCATATTATCCCATACTGCTCTTCCCTACCCACTTGCACCTTGATATTAAGGTCCACAAGCCAGTCGTTCACACTCACATATATTGACACACCAATCAAGTAAAATCATTCAGGGCCCAACTTGTCCTCGGGCCGTTCGCTTCAGCTGTCCTCTACATGGTGCTCTGTCTCATCTTAACAAAACTAGCATGGGATTATATGCGCGTGTGGGGAGTGATTGTGTGTGTGTGTGTGTGTGTGTGTGTTTTGGTGTGGTGTGGGGTGTGTGTGTGTGTGTGTGTGTGTGTTTTGGGGTGTGTTGTGTGTGTGTGGGGTGTGTCTGTTCATATACACAATTCAAAGGAGAGATGAAAGAGAAGCTGATACACACAGAAAAGCAGACGATATATACATCAGATAGATAAATAGATAGATATATAAATAGATAGATATAGACTTTATATATACACGCATACATAAATGAATACTAGACATTTAGGCAGACATAATAATAAATAAATAGGTAGATAGATAGACAGGTGTTGGATAGATACTTACATCAATAAATAGATTAACAGAAACACAGATATACATATAGATAGACAGGTAAAACAATTCATGAGATTAGATAAACTGATTTGACAGACATAAAGATTCAAACAAGCTTTATAAAGTTAAATACATATTGTGGGAGATATTAAATTCCCTCAGGTTCTCTCAAAAGAGCCAACGAGAGCAGTATCAGCCTAAACTTTAAGTTTTTTTCCTACTCTGCTAACAAGATCTCACCCTCCGTTATTTGGTATGAAGCTTTAAAAACCACCAGTAAAGATTATTATGTCGATATAACTCTTTACCGATTTTATATAATACTATATATATATATATATATATATATATTATATATATATATATATATATATATAGATATTATGTATATATATTTAAAATATAATATATATATATATAATATTATATATATATATATATATATTTTTTTTGTGTGTGTGTTGTGTGTGTTTGTGTTTTGTGTGTGTGTGTGTGTTGTGTGAGTGTGTGTGTATGTGTGTGTGTAGATTATAGATGGATATTGACTATGCACATATCGATATAAAAAACAGGTAAAGATAGATTTATAAATATTTACAAAAGATTTTCTCTCCTTTCCTCTCTCTCTCTTTTCCTCCTCTCTCTCTCACTCTCTCTCTCTCTCTCTGAGGTCTAATTATTGGTCAGATATCTTTTATGCTGTGTTTCAGGCATTATTAAGAGGTGATGAGAAAGTTGAAAGACATTTTTTATAAGTATTCCCTTCTCGTATCTTTCCTATTAGGCTTGTTACAATTATCTGTCATTTTATCCTAAATTTTTTTCTGCTATTATATAAAAACTGCAATACATATTTTGTAAGATCTGTACTGACACTTAGTTCTATGAACGAATTAGTAATGTCCCGGTGTTCAACCAGACTCGTATGAAAAGGTTGACATCCATGAATGTTAGAAAACGATGTTAGTTAGGCGATCTGGTGTTCAACAGACACGGTATTAACAAGATGACATCTACCTATCTACGCAATCAGAGAAGCGAAATGGACACGAACTAAACTTAGTGACGGATGGCTTATGTGAACAGACAGAACATGTTGGATGATTAACCTAACCGAGCACAAATCTAAAACAGATGAGTAAGTAACTGAAATGAAAAGTGAACCAGGGATTTGAGATTGGAATGGAAAAGCTAGGTAAGGACGGGGCAGGACCCTCACTTAATGATTTCTGTTGCGGAGGACTCTTTTCCCTTTCAATACGAAAGTGGAGAGGTGAGAGAGCTTATAGGAAGTCGCTCTTTGTTCCCCTTTCGGGACGAGGAGATAAGGAATGCCAGGAGGTTGTTCAAGACGAAAGGGGAAAATTTTGAAGCATTTGTTTGGCATTTTGAAGATGTTTCAGTCATTATTGTATCATTATTGCTGTTATCATAATAAGTGCTATAATTTGTAATTTATTGCTGCTGCTGCTCTTGCTACTATTAATACTATTATCGTTTACTACTAAACCCCTTTATTTTTACTACATTATTGCTACTACAATTTTTATTTCTATGACTACTATTACTATTACCAACCACTACTACTATCATCATCATGATAATGATAATAATGATAATGATAATATTGATTGCAATAATAGTAAAAAATAAATGACAGTGGCAATAATAATTTGTAATAATAATAATAATAATAATGATTAATATAATAATAATAACAATAATAATAATAATAATAATATAAAATAATAATAATAATAAAAATTATAATAAAATAATGATAACCAAAAAAAAAAAAAATAAAAATAATTATTATTATAATAATAATGATGATAATGATAAAATAGTAAGTAATCCCTAATAATAATAATAATGTAATAATAGTAATAATGAATAATAATAATAATAATAATTAATAAAAATAATAATAATGATAATAATAATAATTTCACAGCAACAAAGATATTAATATGAAAGATATGGATGGGTGATGGTGATGGTGATGATGATGATGATGATGATGATTGATTTGGGAACCATATGTGCGATTTATGTGGGCGTGAACGCTGTATAAGAAAGGGTGGAAAGAAAATACAGAATGTGTGTGCTGAATGTTGGATATGTAATGTGTAAATGTGAAAAGGGAGATAGCGTAGCCTGAGCGTCCCGGGGTGGACGTGTTTTTTGGGAAAAAAAAAGCAAGATCAAAAGAATTCACTTCTTTCATTCAGCTGATCATCCGCCGGCGGGAAGCGGGAAACCCGGGGCAGGATTTCAATGGTATTTTAGTCTGCTCTTTTAACATAGATGGTAAGAGATAAGGTTGATTATACCCGATTCATCTAGCCTTTTTACAGTCTTTCATAGGTTGCGAGATATCAAAAGTAACTTGCAAATACTCTTTAGGAGACTCGGTCTGAGAAAATAGCCTTTAAGCACACAACCTTCATTTTCTATCTGGGACTTAATAAAAGTTCTAGATGATGCGATGTTTATTGAAGAGCAAGTTGCACTAACAAGTATTTTCAGTCAGGTAGATAAAGATCAATATTTATCACAGTGGGCTAAAGTACATACAAATCAACGTCCTAACCCCATAATGTTTTAATTAAGGGATCACAAAGAAAACATGTTAATGAAGTTTGTGTCCAGCCAACTGTAGATTATTTAGAAAAAAAAATGCTGACAAACTCTTAGTGAAGACCTTGTTTAAACACAGAAGAATACAATTAGTAGTTTGAAATGAAAAAAAACCCCAACAAAAAAAACAGATCACGAGCCTGCCTGGCACCCACAACATAAAAAAATATAAAAAAAAAGATTCTGACAAGTATTTATGGACATCTTTCTCCCAGGGAAGTACGGATCCTCTTGAGAAGAAAGACGACCAGTTTACAACTTAGCATGGGAGTTTTTTGTAGTGTACGGATTCCTCAAGCAGTATTCCCCCCATTTTGACTTGCTTCATGAAATATATTCAAAACTGGGGGTACAGATTCTCAAAAAGTGTTTTCTTACGAGACTTATACATTGGGAAAGTTAAAGGTTTACTCCCAAGGGTACGGTTCGTCAAACAGTGTTTTTTTTATGGAATTTTGGGCCTTCCGGCTCTCCTAGCACTTTGGGTAAATTTCCGAGTACTACTTAGTACTTTACTAAACCGAGTGCGTCCTGCGATAGTTAACACGCATATCCACGCCTAAGTCCAAAAGAGCCCCGTTTCTCATACATGCAACCACAGAAAAAATAACTCAAAAAGAAAGTAATCAAAAAGAGAGCCAAGCCACTTAAAATAAAGGCAGAATCCGCACCGATGTTAGAACTGAAATTGAAACCGAAGTGATATCCTTTCTCAAAACCATGAGTTCTTATATTCCGGAAGAGAAACCCACAAACATGGCGCGAAAAGAATAATATTTGATGATGAGTACCAAAATTTAACCCGATTAGTTCGTCCAGAGGCCATCCCCCCCCCCAAAAAAAAAAAAAGTAACGACCATCACCCCCTTCAGGGTTATGACGCTCTGAAAACGTCAGGAATGGAAAATAAGGGAAAGGATACGAAGGAAGCGATAATACATAGTTTCAGAGAAAACTGCATTTCAGACTAAAAATTGCAATATTTAAGAATAAAAAAATCTTTTTTTTTTTTTTTGGGGGGGGAGACTTGAAAATATCCAAGTAGCGAGACTTGGTTAAAAATACGTCTTATGGGGTAAAATAACCACATCAATATTGACTCTCTCTCGGAAGCGCTACAGGGAATCTGCCATTCTTCAGTTGTTGTCGGATTTATGATAAAAATGCCTACAGGACTTAGCTGCAGGTGGTTCAGGGTGGGTGTACATAACCACGGAACTAATATTGGGATTGGAATTGGCCGCGGCCTAAGATGGCGCACTCGAGCCGAGAAGGCAAGGCGCAAATGGCGGGTGAAGCACCAGCCTTGTGCGGTTGCGCAGAGATGCTTGCCCGCTTCTTGAAAAGTAATAAATAAATAATAAAATTAATGAAAAATGAAAATAAGTAATAAAATAATTATCAGTGGTGTGATGTAACTTGCATGCCCGCTTGTGGAGCGGATAACCTAGCGGCTGCGAAGTGACGGCACATTCGCACCGAGAGGGCGAGGCAGAGTGCGATCGAGGCGGTAGTCTCACGCGGGTGCACAGGGAGTGCGCCCGCTTCGTTAGTAGAAGGACCAAGGTAGCATCACAGGGTCCTCCACATCAGTTATTCCTCCTCTAGAACTTCAGTCATCAGTGGGAACCAGGCCAATGGGATCACGGCAGCTACTCCAGGATATAAGACAGGGCCTGGCGTAGCACACACTAGAAACGGATGCAATGGTTGAGTTGACGTACGGTAGTGTCCAAAGGATCTTTATCATACATAATACATTATATATAATATAATATATATATATTATATATATTATATAATATATTATATATATTTTATCACACTTTTGTTGCATTATATATATATAATATATTTATATAAAAATAATATTATAAAATTTTTATTATTATATATATATATTTTATATAACACTTTTTCGCATATTATAAATTTTATATTAATAATATATTATATATATATAATATTATTATATTACACACACACTTATGTATAATAATTTCCGTGGGTTCGGTCACAGCCGGATATATATGTTATATCTATATATGATAAAGATGATGTATAGTTTAAAATATACATATATATAAAATATATATATATATAATATATATTATATTATTTTACATCAAATTTTATATATATTATATATATATAATTATATATAAATAATAACATATATAATAAAATTTTATAAAATTAATATATTATAATTTTATATATGTGTAATATATAAATAATATATATATATATATATATACTAAACATCACTCGTAATATATAATATATACTATATATCCGGGTTTGACCGAACCCCCGGTATATATTTATACATAAGTGTGTATATATAATTAATTTATATTATATATTAATATATATATATAATATATATTATATATATATAATATACATTATATATTTTATCTATAATAATATATATTTATATATATTAAAATAATATTGAAAACAAAGTGTGATATAAATTATATATATATATATATTATAAAATATATTATATTATAAATATAAATTAAAAATTATAAACTATTTTATATTGTTTTTAATATTTTAACCTTTATTTAATATAATTTATATATTTTTTATAATTTTAATATAATTATATTTTTATATATTATATTTTTTATATTATTAAAATTTTTATATATTCTTATAATATATATATCTTTTATTATATTTTAAAAATAATTATATTAATATAATATTTTATATATAATATTTATTATATAATTATATATAAATATTTTAAATTAATATAATAAAATATAATATATATAAATATATAATATATATATAAATAAAAATAAGTATATGTTTTTTACATTATATTAAAAAAAATATTATACCTTTTAAATATTATAATATTTACATTATATCCCTGGACAAGGTTATAATTCCGCGGTCCCCATGGGGGGTCGGAGTGATCCCCAGCGAGAATAGCTCCTTTTCCCCGGGGGAACTTTGCTAGGTCCCAAAAAATGAGGATCCTGGCCCCGGGGACCAACCCCCCAACCCCGTCGCGGACAGGGTACAGCGATAGGGTACAGTGGCCAAGGGGGAACGATAAATTCTTGTTAAAAGCGATGGAGATCCCCCAAAACTGGGGGGTTTCCCGGAGTGCCGAGTTTTTGGGGGCACTGACCTGGCTGGTTGTTTTTTACCCTGGGGGTCCATTTCAAAACTCCCATCCCCCCCCAGGGCCCAACCCTAAGGTGTTTTCACCGGGACGACAAAGGGAGCGGTGTGTCCGGGGGTTCCCCAGGCAGTCTCTGACCGTTTCGCAGAACTCGACAACCTGACGGCCCCGGTGCTCTGGGGGCATTTCCCGCGCTAACACCAAAAGCGCCAGGAGCTTTGGCGTTTTCCCGAGGGAAAGGCAGAATTCCATCTCCCTGGAAAATTTAGAGGCCATGAAGCGGTTCATGGCTCTGCTAAATGGCAATCAGTCGCGCCCTTTCCCAGGGAGTAGGGCTGGAACTGCGAGAAGGGACAAGGAAAAGCTCTCGGGAAATCTTGTGAGGGTTTTAAAGGCCTTTTCTTGGGTAAATCCCCTTCGCCCTGCTCCCAAACCCCTAGAAAGCTGAATTTAAGCCC
This sequence comes from Penaeus monodon, assembly GCF_015228065.2. Classification (NCBI taxonomy): domain Eukaryota; kingdom Metazoa; phylum Arthropoda; class Malacostraca; order Decapoda; family Penaeidae; genus Penaeus; species Penaeus monodon. The sequence continues at coordinate 16,699 of NW_023658366.1, forward strand.
CCTCACAGATGACTGAGTCCGAAAAGGGATGGCGGATCACCAGATCATGTTGGGGTTCTTGAACGTTGGGGAATTTTCGAGCATTTTTACCAGGTAGACCCTCCAACGTTAGCTTGGATGAAAGCGATGGCACAGTCCTATTCCGGGACCCTGCTCAGCGGGAACCCCCTTAACCTAACAAGGTTAGGATGGCGATTTCCCAAGCTAAAGGGAGGGAAAGCTGAGGCATATGTGATACCCCTGCTAAACTGTTTAAGGCTTTTGTGAACCTACGGCCGGGCGAATAAAATCCTGGCTGCCATCTGGCATTTTGGGGTACATTCCCCCTGACCGCTGAGGGGCGGGGTCATCCCTCTCTGGGGGGGGAAGGGACTTTTAATTTTAGCAATTCCCCCGTGGCATTACACTTTTTAGCATACCGGGGCAAGGTTCTCGCCCAATTTTTTCTAAAAACATCCGCAACCCCCTACGAGGCATCGAGACCGGGCATCGGTTTTTACTCCTGGCAAGCCCACTTAACCGTATCTGCGCTTCGAAAATTGGGAACATGTCGGGGGTTGCTTGCAACCGACATCGACCCAGGCGTTTGACTCGGGCTCGAAATCGTATGGGGATCCTGAGACTCGGGGGGAATTTCCCACACAGATAAGGCCTAATAGCAAATCCTTATCTGGTACTAAAGTTTTGTAAAAGGTGGTGGGGTCTGTCGAACTTTTTCCCTGTTAATTCAGGGTGAGGGAAGGGGTTCTTGCCAAACTTTCAACACCGTTGGGGCTGGGTAATGGGGAGGCTATAGCCAAAAACCGGGGGGAGCAAAAAGGCAAAACAAAAGGGCCAGACCTTGACTTTTCCGCGATGTTGCTACCTATCGATCCTTGAGTCACTGGTGGGGGCTCTTGATGCATTTTTGCATGAGGTGAGGCCCTTTGGCCAGAGGTCTCCTGGGCAAAGACTAAATTCAGGACTTTGGGGGCCTTTTTGGGGGGAAGCCATTCAGTTAATCCCTGCTTGCGTCGAGGACGTTGAAGTTACAGAGAGTGTTACAAACCCAGGTAGGGTCCATATCTCTGACTGTCAGCCCAAAAAGTCAGTAGAAAGGGTTGGCTGCAACAGTCCTGACCGATAAAAAGCGTTTGGAGATGTCGGTACCCCATGCAAAGGACCAAACGCGTGTCTTCAAGGCCCTTTATACGCATTTTTTTTTCTATAGAAAAACGAAACCTGGGCACTATCCAGTGTCTTGGATCTCGTCTTATGCCTTTTGAACAAGTCCCTTCCCCCGGTCATGGGTCAGTTGGGGGGACCCCGTGTCCAAACCCACGGGTTTCCCGGAGACTGGCATGGGACCTTTTTTGCATAGACCGGGATCGCCACCTAGGCTTTTATGGGCACCTAGCCGTTTGCCGTGGGCGACCCTGCCCATCAGGTTGTCCCTGCGGGACAAAACCCGGGGAAAAATGATGATATGCCATTATATATATATAAAAATATTATTATAAAATATAATATTAATTATATATTATATATATATATATATATATATATATATTTTAAATCTAACACATATACCCATATAATTTCTATATATAACCCTATATACATTAAAATGTTGTGTGTGTTGTTGGGGTGTATCATCTCATTAATTCAAGGGGGTAACCCCGACGGGGGCGCATGGCCCCAAACCCCCCTTCGCTTCCCCACGAGGAACCTTCGAGGCAGTCTCCCCAGGCCCCAAGCCCATCTCTAAATTTCCCCGCAAAGGTCTCGCGAGCTGCCCAAGCCTGGTTCCGGGCGTCCCCACGGCCCCCTCCCCCCGGGTTTTTTGTTTTTTATTATTCATTCTATTCAAACCTTTTATACCGTAAAGAATACGTTTTATAATAATTTATTATATAATATATATATATATATATATAATATATATAAATAATAAAATTTTATATATTGCTAATATTAAATTACCTTTTATATATATAATATATACTCATTAAAAATATATATAATATATTAAGTATATATCTATATGATATTATCTATATGTTATATATGCATTATGTATTAAATGAATATATATTGCTATATATGTGATATATATTCATATATATTGCATAAAATAAAATTATTATATATTATATATATATAATTTAATATTTAATATATTATATATTATATACATATAATTATATATATATATCTATATATATTAATATATATATATATTTATTTATATATATATAATGTATGTATGTAGGCTGGTTTAGCCACAAAACACAAGGCGCAGGCTGTTTTGGGGGCAGGGTCAAAAGTGAGCGCCCCAGGATGATGCATCCTAGAGAAATCGGGCCCTTTGGGGGGCGATGCGCAGCCTACGATATAAAAACAAAAGAAACAAAAATTTTAAAGTAAAAACAATGATATGGTGGTGATTTGCCATTATCACTATATTTCCCGTATTATTTTATTTTTTGTATTTTTTTTTTCAGGGAGCGGGGGTCGAAAATAAAAGGAAATTATCTTTAAAGTGTCATTCACTTTTCCATATGTTTTTCGTTTTAAATAGGTCTGAACCGCTTATTAATAAAAAAGGCATTACTATTTTCAATCGCTTGCCATAAAGACGTAAACCCCACGAGGAAAGTTTATGCCCTCTAAGAAAAAAAATTGTAAAAAAGTTTTATAGCACCGATTCACGTAATGTCCCCCCCCCCGGTAGTTTACTAAATCTTCCAAAAAAATTTTACGCATTGTTCTAACAGCCAGTACCTGCTTTTGCTCTCTTTTCCCCCCTCCTGTTAGTTGCCATGTTTCAACGCGTCCATTAGTAATCGCTTTCAAATTTTATTCCGTAATATGAAGATTAATTAAATATATGTTTTGATAACGATCTTGTTTTTTTCAACCACTGCATTATTTTATAAAATGCATTGATTTTATAATACACTCGTCATAGTTAATGTTAATACTACTATGATTTTATGTTATAGTATTTGTTTTGTAAATCTCATTCTCCTCAGACCGTTAACATTATCGTTATTATTTGACATTATGGATCATTAAGATTAACAAAGTTAAATTATTATTTTTTTAATTACTGTTCTTGTGACTGTAGATGTTATCATCAGTAATGACCAGCTATTAATTAGTAACTTTTCTAGTTACTCTTCAAAACTTTAAATCTTATTTTCCTTAGTTGTACCACCTATCAAGTAACACACATGGATACCATTGTTTCGCTTTGAAGCGAGAGCTAATAGTGCATAAGACCTAATAAAGTTTTCCCCTCCCTTCCATTAATTAGCGAG
>NW_023658367.1:2500-7500 GCF_015228065.2 Penaeus monodon
GTCAGACAAGGGTGGAAATGTGCAGGTGGTTGCAAATGTGGTTAGAACAGGGGAAAACAAGGGTAATAATGCCAAATATAACAGTTGGGGGCGGAATGAACCGCGGCGTGAACCGCCAGGGCGGACGAAGGCAGGAAATAGACGTGCCTCGCCCGCGCCCGCGTACCGCTGCGCTGAGCAATCCCCCCCTCCCCCACCCTCGCGTGCGTATCCGGAGCCTCCCTCTGGAGCGCAGTACTTTGTCGCGCCTTCTCCCTCGGTGACTGCTCGCAAAAACCCACGACCACATGTGGCTAACTGGGCGCCGAAACCTGGGCAGTGTCGCAGATGTTTAAGGATGCATCGTCCGTCTAAGTGCTCTGCTAAGCAGTTCTGTCCGTACTGCAACAAGCAGGTCACGCGTTTAATGAGTGCACGTGGTTTCCGGACCAGGTGGCGATCACCCTTAAATTCATCGCGAGAATGAACAGGGACGGTGCTTATAGTAAGCGGGTGGTTCATTTTTTAGAGGAAGACATGGCAGGGTTCGAACCGGGAGAAGAATGTACATGGGTCTCCGGTGTAGTTGCGTCGTCTTCTCGTCTCGTGTCGTTAGTGCTGGTATACCGAACACAGGAACGGGCCCCCCCTCTCTTACCTGCTAAACTTAATGGGAAAGTCGCATACTCCTTCATTGATACAGGAAGTTGCGTCAGTCTCGTGAGTGAACGGGTGTTAGAGGAGTTTCAGCTCTCGTCGGAGGTATCGCCAGCCAAGGTTTGTGTTAGAGGTGTGACTGGATCTAAGCTAGGTGTAGCTGGAACTACGTATGTAGATTGAGGTTTGGAAATATCATTTTTTCCTCATCAGTTTCGTCGTAGTGAAGGGTTACCATAGTTTTTCCCCGGCCATTTGCTCCTTGGCCATGATTTTCTATATCGTTCTGGTATGGTTCTGCGACCGCAGCAGAATGAGGTGGAATTCAAGGTGATGTTTATAAGCTAATTGAGCCGAGTTCCATCTGGAAACACCCAGACCCTTTCACCCTAGCATGCTTGGTTCCGCATCTACCACAAACAGCGACACGTCTCGGTTGTGTCATTCATCATACACGACCACACGCACGGACACATCACTCTCCTCTCCTACTCGTCCTCCCTTGACCCCTCCCCTACCCCCCCTGTCTCTTCCCCGCAATTACCTCCTCCCCTATCTCTCCTCCACAACCGATTCTATCTCCCTCACGTTCCATGACTTCTACGAGTCCTTCTAGGTCTCACTCTATTCATCATGGAATTGTTTCCCCTCAGCATGCTACAGATACCTCACGCACACATCACGCGGCCACATCTCACACATCATCCCGCTCATCAAAGCATCGAATGTGGGTTGACAATGATGGTTTGGCGCACTTAGTGGCGCGGGAGTCTGTAGTAATTCCGCCTTTCCATGACGTTCTGGTTAATGTAACGGCTTCGGTTGGTAAATATGGCACATGCTTGGTCTTCCCTGAGAATTGTCGAGTAAAGGGGACATGTGTTCTTCCTCTCTGTATACCTTGCGGGAGGGGAGTGCACAAGTCCATGTGATGAACTTAACACCTGCCCCTTTGTCTATGATAGTGGTGTCAGATTAATAAATTGTGAGGTCACGGATCTCCTGGTAGCTAAGTTTGAACTGCCTGCATCAGCTTTCTCTGGCGCTGTTTCTTTCCACGTCCCACGATTCAGCTAACCCATTCTCTGCAGCATTAGCAAAAGCTATGCAGGGGCCATTCGCATTTAGCGAGGGTAAGGAGATACTAAGCAAGTTGTTAAATCAATACCCCGACATTTTACCGACCACGGACCGTCCGTTAGGCAGAACGCACATGGTAGAGCACTCTATTACTCTAGAGCCTGGATCTAAGCCTGTGTATATTCCGGCATACTAGATTCCGCACAGCAGGCGTCAGATTCTAGAGGAGGAAGTGCGCGGTATGCTGCAACAAGGGCTGATTCAACCTTCGACTAGCCCGTGTCAGCGCCGATGCTGCTGGTGCCGAAGCGTCAGCATGGTTTTCGTCCTGTTTTGCGATTTTCGGCGCCTGAACAAGGTGACCGTTCCGTCACCTTTTCCTATTCCTAACCTTCGTCAGCTCTTGCAAGACATTGGTGGGAAAGAGTAAGGTCTTCTCCTCCATTGACCCTGGCGAAAGGTTTCCTTCAGGTCCCCCTGGCAGAGGACAGCCGCCCATACACTGCATTCTCGACGCATGGTGGGTCACTTTGAGTTCCTGTGTCACCTATGGGTCTCAGGAATTCACCTCTGACGTTTAGTCGTCTTATGGCTCTCGTCCTGCAGGTTTAATCAGGTGCTAGTCTATTTAGACGACATTTTGGTTTGTTCACCTTCGATCAGGGACCATGAAGCGGTTGCGCAGTGTTTTTCAGCGACTTTCGGATGCGGGTTTAACAATTAATCCGGCTAAGTGTAAATTCTTCCAGTCGCGTTTAGATTTCCTCGGTCATTCTGTTAGTGCTGCAGGTATTGCCCCTAACGAGGCCAAGGTAAAAGCTGTCAGTATGTTCCCCATTCCCTCTGATGCAACACAGGTAAAGTCGTTCCTGGGGTTAGCAGGTTTTTATAGACCGTTCATTAAGGATTTTGGGAGGATCGCTGCACCGTTGACACACCTCCTCAAGAAAGATGTCCCCTGGCGCTGGGGCGAGGAGCAGTCAACGCATTTTCAACATTACAACATTGTCTATCGCACGCTCCCGTTCTTGCATTTCCGAGGTTTGATCTCCCCTTCATTCTCCACACAGACGCGTCGAATGTTGGGCTAGGAGCCGTTTTAATGCAGGAGCACGAAGGGAATCTGCGTCCTATCGGGTTTGCTAGTAGGGTTCTCACTAGTGCAGAGAAAAATTACTCGTCACCGATAGGAGATGTTGGCGATTGAATGGGCTCTTAAGTACTTCAGAGATATTATACTGGGGTACAAGGTCATGGTTCACACAGACCACATGCCGCTCACGTCGCTTAATGGTAATGATCCGTATGGTCGTAGGGCACGTTACCAGGATATCCTGGGCGATTTCGATGTGACTTTTGTGTATATTCAGGCCGCCAAATGTCGCCGCTAACACGCTGTCACGTGCGCCAATCGAAAACTCGCAATCTTTGAAGCGGGACGACGCTGCTGATTTCCCCCCTTCATTTAGCTTGCCTTCGTCAGCTGTTGTGAATAGTGCTTCACAGGTTCCTCCCTTGGAACCGCTGAATAAAGACGAGGTATATGCTGCCCAGCGTGCCGACAAAATTTACGGCCAGATCATTCGAGCCTTAGCCAAAGGCACGGCAGTCCCCAAGGTTAAGGGGTTGCCAGTTAAGGAATTTTTTCTTGACGACACGGGACTGTTATTTCGGAGATCCCAGCCGAAGCGAATAGTGGGTCGCAGACAGATCGTCCGACAAGTCCTGGTGGTGCCGGAAATTTTAGTGCCGCGTGTGTTGAAGTATGCTCATGAATACCGTGAGGCAGCACATTGTGGTATTCATAAGGCAGTGCAGTTGACCCGTAACCGGTTTTATTTTCCGCGGTTAGTAACGAAGGTAGCTAATCACGTCAGGTCTTGCAAGACGTGCCCCTTGTACAAGGTCACACAAGCGATCCCGCGCCTGCACTTAAGTTCGATATTCCGGATTTTCCCTGGCAGAAAGTGTCATGTGACACTTTGTCTGGTTTCACCACATCACGGTCTGGCAACAAACACATTCTAGTGTTTGTGGACAATTTTTCTCGCTACTGCGAGTTGGTGGCGGTTCCGTCAAAGGCTGCAGTGCACGTCACGAAAGCATTTCATGACGTAATTTGTTGCCGTCACGGCTGTCCACAATATTTAAGCTCGGATAACGGTACCGAGTTTGTAAATCAGGTGTTAGCCACTCTCACGCAGCAGCTACATGTGACGCAGGTGAACGTTTTGCCGTTCCGTCCACAGGCTAATGGCATTACGGAACGTTTAAATAGATCCATTCTAACCATTTTGCGTCAACTGGTGGACGACAGTAAGGACGATTGGGACGTTCTTCTCCCCACCGTCCAGTCGGCCATCAATTCTACCTATCACTCTTCCCTGGGCGATAGTCCGCACTTTCTTCTCACGGGACAGGACAAGCGGCTGCCTTACGAACTCCTGAGATGAGGCCGCGTCCCCTCTATGCGGACAATTATGCTGAGTATTTGGTTTCTCGGCAGCAGCGAGCGTTTCAGCAAGCAAAGGCGTTCCTGACCAGGTCTCGTGACAGAATAATTGAGTACCAGCATAAGATCGCTCGTGCGAAATCTATCGGGGTCGGTTCCTTGGTATTTAAGAAAAATCATGCTCATACTACTATTCGGCCTAAGCTTAGTCCGTTATTTGTGGGTCCCTACAGAGTTGTGGCAGCAAAGAACAACAAGGCAGAGTGCAAGTCTGTCGCTGATGGCTCTGTGCAGTGGTTCCATTTTGACGTCCTGAAGCTGGCTGATCAGTATTATGAGTGTCAGGAATCATGATTGTCCTCTCATTAGTCATCCTTGCTTTGATACATCATTCTTTTCTCATTTACTTGCACTAATCCTCGAGAGTTAGCGAGTTCGTCAGGTATATGTGTTACTCCCGTAGGGTTTTGTTTCTATCTCTATATTAGCTGCGATTGCATGCTATTACCTGCACCGCTCATTCTAGGATGGACCATTATCATCCTATTCCTTTTCTCTTGTAACTGGTTTGTGTGATATATTCTTTATGCTGGTCGTGTGAGTGGTGAGTGATATCTGGCTCTCCCTTCCAGGATGCTGTTGTCCATATTCTTTGTGGCACTCCTCATGGGAGGAGACTCGCATCGCCTGCCGCGTAACGTGAAGGACGCACCTGGGGCTGTGGTTGAGGACCTTGGGAAGGTTTTCCCTATAACAAGCCATGTGGAGGTCCGGTTCTCGCTATTGCCACTCCGCAACGCGTCCAAGCTCATGCTATACCACAGGGACCAGT
>NW_023658367.1:15000-22500 GCF_015228065.2 Penaeus monodon
AAGAAAAGCACACGAAAGTGTCCTTGGTAGGCTTCAAACAGGAGTCTAAGAAGTCAGGGGAAAGGGAAAGATAGAGCATGACCTCCTAGCTCTCTAAGAATAAATTGTGAGGCACGTGAACCATGTAATATAACTGTTTGTTTTTGTGGGGGAAGGGGTGTACGTGGTACGCCCAAAAGATAGTAGAAGGACGCACTGGAATAATAACAGCCCAGCCCAGAGGCAGTGAGGAAAGACCTGAGGCTAGCGAAAAACCCGAGTGCGTTGTCTTAAGGGGAAAAGAGTCTTGACAGAAAATGAAGATACCCCTTTTAAGTACCGCGCCCATGCCCAACAGGCGAAATCACGTCAGGCGACACCTCACGTGAGCCGCACGAATGAGGGCTGTTTGCCAAATTACAATCGCTGTGTAATTTTGTTGACTGTGCTCTGATTGAAAAAACAGTTAAAGTTAATGAGGTAAGATGAGAAACTTTGTTTACTGTGCCTACATCGACCGACCTTTCCTCGCACAGCCTTAAATCCGTAGCAAATTCCTGAACTTTGGGTGCGCGAGCGTGTTGACAGCATGAGCAGATGAGTCGAAACTGTGAACTACAGACGATAAGCTTTCCTTATACTTCCTGAATTCGGATGTAAGAGTGTTGTCATCTACAACCCCAAAAGTACGTGCGCAAAACTGCCAACAAAATTGAATAATCCTCGCCGGGCCCTCCCTGTAGGAGTGAGAGGCCCTACGAAAGAATTCAACTCTGCAATCGCGATGAAAAGATATGATTGAATAGGCGAATGTCATGTGCTCAAGAGAAGGATCTATGGTAAGGTTGTCACAAAAGAAAATTAACGGGTCCCTGTGGTATAGCATGAGCTTGGACGCTTTTGCGGAGTGGCAATAGCGAGAACCGGACCTCCACATGGCTTGTTTAGGGAAACCTTCCCAAGGTCCTAAACCCACAGCCCCAGGTGCGTCCTTCACGTTACGCGGCAGGCGATGCGAGTCTCCTCCCATGAGGAGTGCCACAAAGAATATGGACAACAGCATCCTGGAAGGGAGAGCCGATATCACCACCACTCACACGACCAGCATAAAAAATATATCACACAAACCATTTTACAAGAGAAAGGAATAGGTGATAATGGTCCATCCTAGAATGAGGGGTGCAGGTATAGCATGCAATCGCAGCTAAGTATAGAGATAGAAAAAAAACCCCTACGGGAGTAACACATATCCTGACAACTCGCTAACTCTCGAGGATTAGTGCAAGTAAATGAAAAAGAATGATGTATCAAGCAAGGATGACTAATGAGAGGACAATCATGATTCCTGACACTCATAATACTGATCACCCAGCTTCAGGACGTCAAATGGAACCACTGCACAGAGCCATCAGCGACGACTTGCACTCTGCCTTGTTGTTCTTTGCTGCCACAACTCTGTAGGACCCCAAATAACGGACTAAGCTTAGGCGAATAGTAGTATGAGCATGTTTTTTTCTTAAAATACCAAGGAACCGACCCCGATAGATTTCGCACGAGCGATTTTTATCTGGTACTCAATTATTCTGTCACGAGACCTGGTCAGGACGCCTTTGCTTGCTGAAACGCTCGCTGCTGCCGAGAAACCAAATACTCAGCAAAATTTTGTCCGCATAGAGGGGACGCGGCCTCATCTCCAGGAGTTCGTAAGGCACCGCTTGTCCTGTCCCGTGAGAAGAAAGGGGCGGACTATCGCCCAGGGAAGAGTGATAGGTAGAATTGATGGCCGACTGGACGGGGGGGAGAAGAACGTCCCAATCGTCCTTACTGCCCGTCCACCATTTTACGCAAATGGTTAGAATGGATCTTTTTTAAACGTTCCGTAATCCCATTAGCCTGTGGACGGAACGGCAAAACGTTCACCTGCGTCACATGTAGCTGCTGCGTGAGAGTGGCTAACACCTGATTTACAAACTCGGTACCGTTATCCGAGCTTAAATTTTGTGGACAGCCGTGACGGCAACAAATTACGCCCATGAAATGCTTTCGTGACGTGCACTGCAGCCTTTGACGGAACCGCCACCAACTCGCAGTAGCGAGAAAAATTGTCCACAAACACTAAATGTGTTTGTTGCCAGACCGTGATGTGGTGAAACCAGACAAAGTGTCACATGACACTTTCTCCGGGGAAAATCCGGAATATCGAACTTAAGTGCAGGCGGGGGATCGCTTGTGTGACCCTTGTACAAGGCACGTTTTTGCAAGACCTGACGTGATTAGCTACCTTCGTTACTAACCGCGGAAAAAAAAACCGGTTACGGGTCAACTGCACGCCTTATGAATACCACATGTGCTGCCTCCGGTATTCATGAGCATACTTCAACACACGGGGCACTAAAATTTCCGGCACCACCAGGACTTCTGGGACGATCCGCCCTGCGACCCATAATTCGTTTCGGTTTGGGATCTCCAAAATAACAGTCCGTGTCGTCAAGAAAAATTCCTTAACTGGAAACCCCCTTTAAACCCTTTGGGGGACTGCCGTGCCTTTGGCTAAGGCTCGAATGATCTGGCCGTAAATTTTTGTCGGCACGCTGGCAGCATATACCTCGTCTTTATTCAGGGGTTCCCAAGGGAGGAACCTGTGAAGCACTATTCACAACAGCTGACGAAGGCAAGCTAAATGAAGGGGGAAATCAGCAGCGTCGTCCCGCTTCAAAGATTGCGAGTTTTCGATTGGCGCACGTGCCCAGCGTGTTAGGGGCGACATTTGCGGGGCCCTGAATATACACAAAAGTCACATCGAAATCGCCCAGGATATCCTGGAAACGTGCCCTACGACCTACGGATCTTTAAACCATTAAGCGACGTGAGCGGCATGTGGTCTGTGTGAACCATGACCTTGTACCCCCGTATAATATCTCTGAAGTACTTAAGAGCCCATACAATCGCCAACATCTCCCTATCGGTGACCGATAATTTTTCTCTGCACTAGTGAGAAAACCCCACTAGCACCCGATAGGACGCAGATTCCCCTTTGTGCTCCTGCATTAAAACGGCTCCTAGCCCCAACATTCGACGCGTCTGTGTGGAGAATGAAGGGAGATCAAAACCCCGGAAATGCAAGAACGGAGCGTGCGATAGACAATGTTGTAATGTTGAAAATGCGTTGACCTGCTCCTCGCCCCAGCGGCCAGGGACATCTTTCTTGAGGAGGTGTGTCAACGGTGCAGCGATCCTCCCAAAATCCTTAATGACGGTCTATAAAAACCTGCTAACCCCCGGAACGACTTTTTCCTGTGTTGCATCAAGGGAATGGGGAACATACTGACAGCTTTTACCTTGGCCTCGTTAGGGGCAATACCTGCAGCACTAACAGAAAGACCGAGAAATCTAAACGCGACTGGAAGAATTTACACTTAGCCGGATTAATTGTTTTAAAACCCCCATCCGAAAATCGCTGAAAAACACTGCGCACCCCCGCTTCATGGTCCCTGATCGAAGTGAACAACCAAAATGTCGTCTAAATAGACTAGCACCTGATCATTAATTAAACCCTGCAGGACGAGAGCCCCTAAGACGACTAAACGTCCAGAGGTGAATTCCTGAGACCCATAGGTGACACCAGGAACTCAAAGTGACCCACATGCGTCGAGAATGCAGTGTATGGGCGGCTGTCCTCTGCCAGGGGACCTGAAGGAAACCTTTCGCCAGGTCAATGGAGGAGAAGACCTTACTCTTTCCACCCAATGTCTTGCAAGGGTGACGAAGGTTAGGAATAGGAAAAGGTGACGGAACGGTCACCTTGTTCAGGCGCCGAAAATCGCAAACAGGACGAAAACCGTGCTGACGCTTCGGCACCAGCAGCATCGGCGCTGACCACCGGGTAGTCGAGGTTGAATCAGCCCTTGCTGAGCATACCGCGCACTTCCTCCTCTAGAATCGACGCCTGCTGTGCGGGAAACTTGTATGCCCGGGAAAATACACAGGCTTAGATCCAGGCTCTAGAGTAATAGAGTGCCTACCATGTGCGTTCTGCCTAACGGACGTCCGTGGTCGGTAAAATGTCCCGGGGGATTGATTTAACAACTTGCTTAGTAAACTCCTTACCCTCGCTAAAAAGCGAATGGCCCCTGCATAGCTTTTTTCTAATGCTGCAGAGAATGGGTTAGCTGAATCGTGGGGCGTGGAAGAAACAGCGCCAGAGAAAGCTGACGCAGGCAGTTCAAACTCAGCTATCAGGAGATCCGTGACCTCACAATCTATTAATCTGACACCACTATCAATTGACAAAGGGGCAGGTGTTAAGTTCATCACATGGACTTGCGCACTCCCCTCCCGCATATACAGAGAGGGAAGAACACATGTCCCCTTTACTCGACAATTCTCAGGGAAGACCAAGCATGTCCATATTTACCAAACCCAAGCCGTTACATTAACCAGAACGTCATGGAAAGGCGGAATTACTACAGCTCCCGCGCCACTAAGTGCGCCAAAACCCTCATTGTCCAAACCCCCATTCGATGCTTTGATGAGCGGGATGAGTGTGAGATGTGGGCCCCGTGATGTGTGCGTGAGGTATCTGTACATGCTGAGGGGAAACAATTCCATGTGAATAGAGTAGACCTAGAAGGACTCGTAGAAGTCATGGAACGTGAGGAGATAGAAACGGTTGTGGAGGAGAGATAGGGGGGGGAGGTAATTGCGGGGAAGAGACAGGGGAGGTAGGGGGAGGGGTCAAGGGAGGACGAGTAGGGGAGGAGAGTGAATGTGGGCCGTGCGTGTGGTCGTGTATGATGAATGACACAACCGAGACGTGTCGCTGTTTGTGGTAGATGCGGAACCAAGCATGCTAGGTGAAAGGGGTCTGGGTTTTCCAGAGGGAAATCGGCTCAATTAGCTTATAAACATCACCTTGTTTCCACCTCATTCTGCTGCGGTCGCACCATACCAGAACGATATAGAAAATCATGGCCAAGGAGCCATGGCCGGGGAAACTATGGAACCCTTCACTACGACGAACTGATGAGGAAAAATGATATTTTCCAACCTCAATCTTACATACGTAGTTCCAGCTACACCTAGCTTAGATCCAGTCACACCCCTAACACAAACCCTTTGGGTGGCGATACCTCCGACGAGAGCTGAAACTCCTCTAAAACCCGTTCACTCACAGACTGACGCAACTTCCTGTATCAATGAGGAGTATGCGACTTTCCCATTAAGTTTAGCAGGTAAGAGAGGGGGGGCCCCTTTCCTGTGTTCGGTATACCACCTAACGACACGAGACCGAGAAGACGAAAGCAACTACACCGGAGACCCATGCACTTCTTCTCCCGGTTCGAACCCTGCCATGCCTTCCTCTAAAAAATGAACCACCCGCTTACTATAAGCACCGTCCCTGTTCATTCTCACGATGAATTTAAAAGGTGATCGCCACCTGATCCGAAACCACGTGCACTCATTAAACGCGTGACCCTGCTTGTTACAGTACAGACAGAACTGCTTAGCAGAGCACTTAACGGACGATGCATCCTTAAACATCTGCGACACTGCCCCGGTTTCGGCGCCCAGTTAGCCACATGTGGTCGTGGGTTTTTTGCGAGCAGTCACCGAGGGGAAGGCGCCCACAAAATACTGCGCTCCCGAGGGAGGCTCCGGATACGCACGCGAGGGTGGGGGAGGGAGGGATTTGCTCAGCGCAGCGGTACGCGGGCGCGGGCGAAGCACGTCTATTTCCCACCTTAGTCCGCGCACCGGCGGTTCACGCCGCGGTTCATTCCGCCCCAACTGTTATATTTGGCATTATTACCCTTGTTTTCCCCCGTTTTTAACCACATTTGCAACCACCTGCACATTTCCACCCTTGTCTGACATCTCATTCGCCAGGACTTCAGGAAGCTTATCGAATGAAGCACTGTCGACTTTATCCCAAACTCGTTTGCGCACGCTGAGAGATTGAAGACACTAACCACGCTTTAGCAAATGTTCAAGAACTGCCGCGTGCGATTGTGCTCTGATAACACACTTTTTTCAGACACACCGACGCGTCTGATCCCGGATAGACTGCGCCCACTGCATAAGCTTTACGCGAAATTTATTTAGATTTAAAATGAAAGATCATTTTTAGAAAAGGAATGGGTTTTTTATTCTAATAATTCTACGAGTCGTAGATGGTGATTCTCTGTCTGCCTCGAAAATGTTGAAAGTGAAAATACTCTTCAACATTCCTACGACTTTTGATCTTCCGGCAAATGTTAAAAGAATCGAGCGCCTCAGCCACTCTCGGATTTCGTGGTTGAGTCGCATTCTGGCCGCCACGAGGCACGATTTTAGCAAAATGCTCGGACCCCCGTCTAACCCCTGAATGGATTACTGTGTCCTTTCCACATCCGCAAAGAATTGGCAACAGAGACGTTTGAACCCGAGAATTTTGAAGCAACATTGTACATCGTGGGGAAACCCTGCCGGGATTCTGTTTGCCGCAGCCGTAACAAGGTGAGATCAGAGGAGGGGGGGGGAGTTGGAGAGAGAATGGTTTTTTGTTTGTGTTGCGAGAGAAGGAGGGGAGACTAAATTTAGAAGTAATGGTGTAGGAGAAGATGAGCGAGAAGAAGTAAGAGAAGAGTCAAGGTCCTTAGGGGAGAAACCCCAGCGAAGTCTGCAGAGCCCTTACGACAATCGACTTTTTTTGCACGAGTATTTTCCGAAGGAGGAGAGCCCCATCAGAGAATGTAGAAAAGAGAAATGAATTTAACAGCACTTCAAAAAAATTCCTCATTTTATAAAATATTTGTGACTGTTATCAGATGAAAAGGAAAATACTCTCAGTAATTCCCGTATACGCGCAAAACACGACCTTCCCTATTCCCTACGGGCCTAACACTTGTACACTTAAGAAAATGATTGGCTCGTAGCACACAAATGGGGGACACGGAAAAAGGAAATGACCCTTGTGTACTTACGTATCCTGTAGGCTTTCTGACGACAATTTCGAGCGGAGGCAGGGAAAGTGAGTTCTACCACCCTGAACACCACTATATTATCTGGCAGGTCCCCGAGGAAAACTCAAAATCTGTTTCTCAGCTTTATTGAGGGAAAAGACACGTAGATTAAAAGGGATCTTGGCGCGGTAGACGTGGGGGAGGCGGCGTCACTCCTACGGGTTGGAGGAAGGTGTTCGCGGTTCAAAGGGAAAGGACTCGGGCTGATTCCTTCGGGTATTTCTGGGTCCTTCCAGCCTAGGGCGTGGGGGCACAGCTGTTGCCTTCGGCTACCCCCTCCAGGCGTTTCTCGTTATCGCCGAAGGTGAGGTCATGACCCAGGAGGTCAGCAGCTGCCTAGCCAAACTCCTTGATTAATGGATGTCACCCCGGCTCAGGCAGATTTCAATATTAATAGAAGTCACGCTGCCTACCAAACTCCTTGATTAATGGGTGTCACCCCGGCTCAGGGAGATTTCACTATTTATAGATGTCACACACACACACACATACACACATACACATACACATACACATACAT